>NW_016829883.1:213850-219781 GCF_001698545.2 Rhinopithecus bieti
AAAAAAAAAAAAAAATAATAATAATAATAATAATAATAATTTTGTCATCTTCCTTTACTCCTAAAGTTCTAAGTTTTGAGTGGGAGTATGACCTTCTCTAAGAGAGTAGCAGCAGCAGTGGGCTACAGGAGCAACTCAAAATGAATAAGAGAAAGACATCTGGAAAAATCTCCCAAATACTGGAATCATTTCTCTTTCTCCTGAAGAATTTTCTGTAGCATTTCTTTTGCAGCTGGCATGTCAGCAATAAATTTTCTTAGTTTTCTTCATATAAAATATATTTACTTTGCCTTTAAAAAAGGTTTTGGGTTTTTTTTTTTTTTCATTTGTTTGTTTGTTTTATTTTGTTTTTTAAGTCGGAATGGAATTCTGGGTTGACAGCTCTTTTCTTCCAGCATTTTAGAGAATTTTTTCCATTGTCTTCTGGCTTTGATGGTTTCTGATGACAAATCTGTAGTCAATTTAATTGTTTTTCCTCTATATATATTGTATTGCTTTCCTCTGGCTGCTTTTAATTTTTTTCTTTATCCTTGGTTTTCAGCTGTTTAAGACGTCTTTGGGTGAGGTTTTTTTTGAATTTATTGTTTTGGGGGTTTCTGAATATACTGAGATCGCTGAATCAATACATTTATGTCTTTTTACCAAATTTGGGATGTTTTCAGCCATGATTTCTTCAAGTTTTTTTTCTTCACCAAGCAAGCCTTTTCTTCTCTTTCTATGGAACCCTAATGACAAGAATATTAGACATTTTGATATTATCTCACAAGTCCCTGAAACTCTATTTTTTCTTTTCAATCTTTTTTTCTCTATTGTTCAGGTTAGATAATTTCTATTGATTTATTTTCAAGTTTATTGATTCTTTTCTCTGTCATCTTTGTTTTGCAGTTGAGACCATGGGGTGATTTTTAAAATTTCAGTTATTGTATTTTCTAGCAAGAAAATGTCCATTTTGTTCTTTTTAAAATGATTTTCAGGTTCTTTTTTGACAGCTTCTATCCTTCCATTCATTTCAAGATCATTTTTTCTTACTTTGTGAACTATGGTGGTAATATCTGCTTTAAAGTTTTTGTGTGATAATTCCATCATCTGGATTATTTCAGGGCCAGCATCAGTTAATTATCTTTTCTTTGAAAATAATTGAGATTTTCCTGGTTCTTTGTGTATGGAGTAATTTGGGGCATTTTGAATATTATATGATCAATCCTATCTGGTTCAGACCACAAGTCCTGACCTGCTTTCTGCTTTGGATCAGTTCTACACATGCCCTGCTCAAGGATGAGTCCAGGACTTCACCCACAGATTTAAGGAAGTCTTTTCTTTAGCACTCCATGATTTCCCTTGCACTCTCTGGCGCCCAGAGGCCCTTTTCCTGGTCTTTGTGCTGCAACGCTGGAGTTTTACCCTCCCCAAATTGTTGCATATTTCCCCTGCCTGGGGTCCACCTCCTGGGTGAAGCAAAAAGACAAAGAAAGAAAAATCAACAGAGTTTTCCCCACACCTCCACAGGGGCTCCCTTCCCCAATTCTGGCCAGAGGGGATTTTCCTCATGGTTTCAGATCTTGCACTACCAACATTACAGGAGTATAGTTTCATGATTGGGGATTTCCTTGGGACATACCTAGGACAGTAAAAGAGAGAACAACTGGGGCCACTCTCTGACCTGCAGGGTCCCTGTTCCCAGTCCTCTGGCTAGAAGGAAAAGTTTCTCTTGGAGCTTTTTTTTTTGTCAACTGTGCAGTGGTATTTTTGCCCTCTAGCATCCAAGCTAGGAGATATTGGAGGGAAAATACCAGAAAACTCACAGTCATATTGATCATTCTTTGAGCATTTATTTCCCACAAATCTGCCTGCTCTTAAACAGATTTTTTTCAGAGTGTTGTATGCATTCATTCCAGGGATTTTATTTGTAAGCAGTGGAAGAAAGAGGATGAAGTTTGCCTACTCCATCTTAGCTGTAATCAGAAGCCTGTAGACATGTAATTTTAAGTTGAAATGTATGGGAGAATGTAACAAATTTTGCAAACAGTATTGCAATATTTAAGAGAATGTAAAAAGTCATTCTATTTATAAATTTAATTAATAATTAATTAATTAATTAATTTTTTGAGATGGAGTCTCACTCTGTTGCCCAGGCGGGAGTGCAGTGGCATGTTCTCAGCTCACTGCAGCCTCTGCCTCCCGGGTTCAAGTGATTCTCCTGCCTCAGCCTCCCGAGTAGCTGGGATTACAGGCACATGCCACCACGCCTGGCTAATTTTTGTATTTTTAGTAGAGACGGGGTTTCCCCATGTTGGCCAGATTGTTCTCGAACTCCTGACCTCAAGTGATCCACCCACCTTGGCCTCCCAAAATGCTGGGATTACAGGCATGAGTCACCACACCCAGGCAGTATTTTTATAAATTTAATTTATTCTATTTACAGTGGATTTTCAAGTACATGATAAGAAGATTTTGCTTGTTCTATTAGATATTTAAGTTACGTAGGAAAATCAAATATATTAAATGTTTAAATGTAGCTGAAATTGTTTAAGCAAATTTAATTAAGTTGTAAATGGCACTGATTATTTAAAGGAGTAGTTTTTTCAATCTGAGTTAATCAAACTTTAATTGAAGAAAAAGTGAAGGTCTTGTTCTTATTTTATTGCATTTATACATAAAACAATAAGACGGATAAGTGGAGCTTAATCCTTCCTTCTAAAAGCTATGTTTTATATGCGTATCCTTAATCAATTGCATATTAAAATTTAAAAGGTAGCTATAAATAGTATTTCTGTGTGCACAAGCCCCCACACACTCACCAAAAAAGCCTCATCTACAGGGCGCTTCCTTCCAGCCCTCTCAGGCAACTCTCACTGTCAGAGAGATGATTTTCTCTCCACCTGAAATCCATGGGTAGTGTAGACTGTAGAAAACACAAGCATTTGGAGACAGACTGAAGAGGAACTTTACTCCTCTGTGCCTCAGTTTCCTTATGTATAAAATGCAATATAAAGGACCTGTCTCGAAGATTTGTTTTGAAGATTAAGTGAGGGAGTTTGCATGCAGTGTACGTGTATGCAAACGGCTTAACAGAGAAAGCTGTAGAAGTAGGCATCAGTTAGGCCGGGCGCGGTGGCTCAAGCCTGTAATCCCAGCACTTTGGGAGGCCGAGGCGCGTGGATCACGAGGTCAGGAGTTCAAGACCGCCCTGGCCAACATGGTGAAACCCTGCCTCTACTAAAAATACAAAAATTAGCCAGGCGTTGTAGCTGGCACCTATAATCCCAGCTACTCCAGAGGCTGAGGCAGGAGAATCGCTTGACCTGGGAGGCAGAGGTTGCAGTGAGCTGAGATTGTGCCACTGTACTCCAGTCTGGGTGACAAGAGCAAGACTTCGTCTAAAAAAAAAAAAAAGAAGTAGGCACCAGTAAGAGAAGAAGTTATTATGACGCAGATCGATAACTTGAGCCCAAGAGTTTGAGACCAGGCTGGGGAACATGGCGAAACTCTGTCTCTACAAAAAAATAAAAAAAAATTAGCCAGGTGTGGAGGCACATGCCTGTAGTCTCAGCTACTGGGGAGGCTGAGGTGAGAAGGACTGCTTGAGCCTGGGAGGTCAAGAATGCAGTGAGCCATGATTGAGCCACTGCACCCCAGCCTGGGTGACAGAGCGAGACCCTGTCTCAAAAATAAAAAAAAAGAAATTATTGCTGTTGCTTATGGTGCTATTCTCTGAGCCAATTCCCAGAGGTGCCAGGCCCTAGTCCTCACCCTGGAGGAGGCTGTGAGAAAGCGAAGCTGAAGCGAGGGCCCACAGTGGGACCCTCACTCCTGTCCTGCCTGCATGGCTCCTTCCTCCCTGCCCCAGCCACTCTTGACAATGTAGACAGTTCTCTGGTGTGGGCAGGTGGTGGCTGAAAGATGCAGAACTCAGGCCTCGGAGAGACTGGTGTTCAGACCCCAGTTCTGCCACTTCTTTTTGGGTGGTTTAGAAAAGTTGCCCAGGCTCTCCAAGCCTCTGTAGCTTGAAGATACCTCATTCTGGGGCTGGATTTGAGTACTGAATGAAACACTGTGCAAAGTCTCCAGCACCATGCCTAGCACATGGTGGGCTTGCATACACAGTGGTCATCTTGCATCTCCACAATTTTATTCCAAAATGGGTCCCTTGTCCCCATTTTACCTAGTTAACTTGTCTGCACTGACCTAGGTTATTCAGGTAGTGAGGCTACACTGACTCAACTGAAGAGCAGGAGGCCCAGCTTCTAGTCCTGGGCCTTGAACTGAGGTCAAGCTCCTTCTCTTTCCTGGGACTCAGTTTCCTCTTCCCTAGGTTGATGTGACAATTCCCATTCTGCCCCTCCAAGCCTCACATGGCTCAGACAACATGTGGATGTGGAGGGCTTAGTTCTGAGGGGAAGTAAGTAGTCACTGACAGACCCAGGAGATGTGTGGAGAGTAACTGACAGACCCAGGAGATGACAGCAAGTAACTGACAAACCCATAAGATGTGTGGACAGAGCCAGATTCTCTGGTGTCCTCTTTCCTGACAGGAAGTTGGATGCCTTGTCCGAATAATTGGCCTCCATTCTGGCAGAAGCAGACAGCAGCTCACGGGCTTGTGTTCTTAACCACCCATTCATCAATCTGGCATTTCTTCTTTCAGAGCAAAAGCTGCTATGACAGAAGCAGAAGGGGACACCTGGGCCATTAGTACCATCCCCATGTCTGCCTCAAAGTCCTCCGGCCCCCAGCTACTGCTGGCTTCCAGACTGTGGACTTCTATGCATGGGGTCTGCTCCTTAGAACTGGGGTGAGCAGGCAAGAACATGCCTTGGAACAAGGTTATCCTGCCTCTAGAGCTGTGTGACCTTAATGTGCCAAGCCCACGCTCACCGCACAGCGATAGCGTCCTTTATGGCCCAGCTCAAGCCCCTCCCTTCCTCCAGCCCACGCCACCCTCTCCCTTCTCTGAGCGTCTACACTCCACACACTAGCTTCTGCTCACACTCTGTCCCACTCCAGCCTCTCACTCTTCTCTGGGTGATTCTGTACCCAGGGAGAGAGCTGGAGGAAAGGTCCCTCTCTATGTCCCTGACAGCCCTGCCCCAGGATGGGCTCAGAACAGGTGCTGAACCTGTGCAGGGACCACTGGGGGTGCTGGCTGGGAAACATGAGGTGGGGAGAAGAGGCCAGGTCCTGGCTGTGTTTCCCAAAGCCTGGGCTGCAAAGAGGCTAGCAAAGAGGGGACAGTGAGGCCTCAAGCACACTGGGGACCACCTTTCTGGACTCAATAATGAAAACATCTGTGTAAAGAGCTTGATGGTTTCAGAAGGTCTTTTCCATGCTGCAGCCACTTGACAGTGGGAGTTATGACCTCTTACCTGCAGAAGAAATATCCAGGGTCCAACAGAAGAATTGGAACTTCCAAGGTCACAAAGATATCTTTTTTCTTTTTTTTTTTTTTTTTTTTTGAGACGGAGTCTCGCTCTGTCACCGGGCTGGAGTGCAGTGGCCGGATCTCAGCTCACTGCAAGCTCCGGCTCCCGGGTTTACACCATTCTCCTGCCTCAGCCTCCCGAGTAGCTGGGACTACAGGTGCCAGCCACCTCGTCCGGCTAGCTTTTTGTATTTTTTAGTAGAGACGGGGTTTCACCGTGTTAGCCAGGATGGTCTCGAACTCCTGACCTCGTGATCCACCCGTTTCGGCCTCCCAAAGTGCTGGGATTACAGGCTTGAGCCACCGCGCCCGGCCGGTCACAAAGATATCAAGGGAAAACACCCAGACTAGAACCCGAGGCTCCAGACTTTCAGCCTTAGCCTTTGCCTCTAGCATTCACAGTGGTGGGGTGCGAGGAGATGGCGTGAGAACAGAGCAGTGAGTGAGCAGCTCCTCTGCATCCACAAACAGCCTCTCCCTGCTTCCTTCAAGCTTATCTGCTGGAAAGAGGG
>NW_016829883.1:221718-253679 GCF_001698545.2 Rhinopithecus bieti
TGAGACGGAGTCTCGCTCTGTCACCGGGCTGGAGTGCAGTGGCCGGATCTCAGCTCACTGCAAGCTCCGGCTCCCGGGTTTACACCATTCTCCTGCCTCAGCCTCCCGAGTAGCTGGGACTACAGGTGCCAGCCACCTCGTCCGGCTAGCTTTTTGTATTTTTTAGTAGAGACGGGGTTTCACCGTGTTAGCCAGGATGGTCTCGAACTCCTGACCTCGTGATCCACCCGTTTCGGCCTCCCAAAGTGCTGGGATTACAGGCTTGAGCCACCGCGCCCGGCCGGTCACAAAGATATCAAGGGAAAACACCCAGACTAGAACCCGAGGCTCCAGACTTTCAGCCTTAGCCTTTGCCTCTAGCATTCACAGTGGTGGGGTGCGAGGAGATGGCGTGAGAACAGAGCAGTGAGTGAGCAGCTCCTCTGCATCCACAAACAGCCTCTCCCTGCTTCCTTCAAGCTTATCTGCTGGAAAGAGGGTCAGACAAGGGAGGAGGCAGATCCCGAGAGGCTACATCGCGTCAGCCCCTCACTGTCTGTGATGGGTGCAATCTGGAAGCCCCGGTGGCCCAGCCCTCTACCCTAGGGCTGCAATAGAGCCCTACCCTAGGGCCACAGAGACCCCATGAACTTCTGCCCCAGACTTCTTCTTGGTATGCCAGGGAGATGCATGAGGTGAGCATCTTTGGAGCTTTCCCACCTCCTTGAGTGAGGCTGGAGTGAGCAGCAGTAATACTGGCTGGAGGAGAAGCTCTAGTTCAGATCTAGCCTCCCTTCCTGCACTGTATCCCAGGAAACTTTGTTCCCTAGGCATGAACCTGGCTGGATTCTGGCTTCTGAGATCTTTCATCCTGGTTTTCAGTGAGCTGGAGTGGAAAAGTCTTCTTCTGTGTGGTTAAGTTTGCACTGGCCCATTTTCCCTATCTCTCTCTTCTCCTTACTTGACTCTAGAGGATGCCAAGGGAGGAAGGCACAGCCAGTCAGCATTCCTTCCTAGGGGCCAAACAGAAGCTTCCAGGAGAGAGCCTTGGATGGTGTGTGTGTGTGTGTGTGTGTGTGTGTGTGTGTGAATTTCCCGAAGACTGGCCAGGCCTCTCCAATCAGACAGGCAGGGACCCAGCGTTGACCAGTAGAGCTTTCAGAAGAGATGTCTCCCAACACCAAGGCCTCCTTATCCCACTGGCAGGTTCAGAAAGTGGAAGATGCTGGCAGTCAAAAGAACCCAGGCCAGCTCATTAGCCACTACTATCCAAAGGACTGGCCAGGCTGCTGGGAGGTGGGAAGCTTTGTCACACAACTCAGGCCAGTGAGGAACCAGGCCAGAGCTGGCAGCCAGAGGACCAGATCCCTGAGCACACTCCATAGATGCTCAGCCCTGACAGGGTCTGGGGAAATTAGTCAGCATGGCCCCTCATTATACAGATGGGAAACTGAGGCTCAGAAAGAGGCAAGCCCCTGGTAAATGTTGCAGGGCAAGGTAGGCATTGAAAACAGGTCTTTGAATTTCAGTATGGGCTTTTTACATAGTACCATGTCTCATTGTTCTGAAATCAGTAGATGGAAAGCTTGTTCATCTTTATTCATTGCCTTCTCCAAGGATACTTTTGGGTACCTGGGCTAGTGCTGAAGCTTGGGGAGACCCAGGATTACATGAGAGCCACTCACTTAGTGGGGCCTCCCTCCCTACTTAGTGGTCAGGAGCCATGGCATGGATTGGTAACTATGAAAGGGGATGTGCTGCAATAAAGCTACCGGCAGAGCACAGGGGGATACAGGAAGACAGGAGACAGAAGGGGAGATTTTACTCACTTATACCTTACTTCATTCCCAAAAGATTGATGGTGGCAGAGAGGCTGTGAACCTACAAAGTTTTCAGGGTATGAGCTGGTCTTAAAGGGTGAATAGGATTCAGAGGACAAGATGAGGATGGGTCTTCCAGGAGGAAAGAACAGGTTGTGCAAAGACACAGGACATGTGTGAGGTCTCATAGAGCCCAAGGTGGCTGAGGCAGAGGGGGCAGTGGCAATGCTGAAGGAGTGATGGTCCTGTTCAGATGGCCAGCCCATCGTGGGCACCATTGTGGATGAGCCTGCCCTTCAAGAGACTGATCACCTTGGCCTCAGTCACTGTTGTTGTATAACGAAGTCCCTAAAATTCAGTGGCTTAACATAGTAGATATTTAACTTATCATCCTGTGGGGCAGAAATTTAGTCTGGGTTCTGCTGGGTGATTCTTCAGTTCTCAGATGGGGTCACTCCCTCTGGAGGTCAGCTGGCTATTGGCTGACCTAAGCTAGCCACAAGCAGAGACACAAGAAGGCAGGCTCCAATGTGAAAGCCCATTTCAAACTTCAGTTTGCAGCATGTCTGTTAGTATCCCATTGGCCAAAGCAGGTCACATGGCTGGGTCAAATCAAGAGGTGAGGTAGTGACGAAACCACTGTCCATAGTGGGAGAGTAATACAAAGGCACGACGCAGAGGGCAAAGACAGAGGGAGCAGCAAGCACTAGGCTATCAGTGCAAAGCAGTGCACCAGTCATTGGCCACCCAGCCTTGGCTCGGGTGTCTACACTCACATCCGCAGAAGGTGCAGAGCATGCCCTGAACCAGCTCACATCCTGCCTTCTCAAGGGACAGACCCTCCTTGGCTGACCATGCCCTCAATTAACTTACACTAACCGGTCCTGTGACAGCTCAGTAGTTTTGTGCGTGTGTGTGTGTGTGTGTGTGCATGTGCATGTATGTCTGCCTCAACCAGACGGTGGGAACTGGTGCAGGGCTGCCTATTTATCACACTACATGCTGGGCTGTGGAGCCACATGGGTGACTTGGAAATGACCCCTGCCCTCCGTGAAGCCCAGTTTCCTGTAGAAGACACACCTGCCAGCAGTGACAGCGCAGCATGGCAAGTAGTGAGATCAGGCACATGGGGCACAGAGACAGCCCAAGGGAGGCACAGGCCCAGCCCAGCCTCCAGGAAAGGCTTGCTGAGAAAGCAAAGCTGGAATGGAGTCTAGAAGTTGAGTAGAAGGTTAGGATAGACCAGTGCCTGTAGGCAAGAGTGGGAGGATTCTGTCGTAGCTGGGGATAGCATGGCACAGGTACAATGACGAGAACAGGTGGACACATCTGAGGAGCAGCCATGGTTGCCTGCAGCTGAGTTCAGGAGGGCACCTTGGACGCAGAGGTGGAGAGGAAGCTGGAGAGGTCGACAGGAGCCAAGTCATTGAGCCCTGGATGTCGGGTGAAGGATGAGTGGAAGCAAGAATGTGAGACTGCAGGGCCTGACCTGCATATCAGAAAGCCGGCTCTGGGTGGCTAAGGCAGAACAGAAGCCAGAAGATCGTGAGCAACAACAGTCCCGGGGGAGATGAGGAAGACCAGAACCCAGCAGAGGTGCTGGAACCAGAGAAGAGAGAGTGGATTAGAGAAGGGATTCCGACTCTTTAGGCCTTGGTGACCTGCAGGATGTGGCGCTGAAGGCCCGGGGCTGAGGGTTTGGGGGTCCCCTGGAGTCTAAGGGCTGGCTCTGGGAGTCTGCTGGTTAGAAGCCATGGAGACATGGGGCAGGCCAGCCCAGAGCCAGGGGTCTCTAGAGGTCAGGGTACCAACAGGCTTGGGGTCCTTGACTCCACATAGCAGCTCTGGGCCAGGGCAGCCTAGCACACACAGGCTTCACCACCTGCTTCCTCTTAATCTGGCACACCCTGATGTGGTACTGCTGACAAAGAGCAGGGTGAGCTTGAAAAAGCCACCAAAGACAGGCAGTATCAAAGCACCTTCCCAACTGCACTCCCCCCAGCCCCAAAGCCAGCTTCAGATGCTGCTTGTGCCACAGGCCTGAGGGGCACGATTGTTCACCAGGCAGGCCCTGAGTGGCATGTCCGTCCCCTGAGGAGCTTCAGAGGTGGCCCTGCCAAGTCAGCCTCCTGTTTCCCACCTGGAGATGGGGTCTCAGTCCTGCCAGCCACCTGGCAGTTTTTGATGTTTTCACCTCTGAGCCTCTGGCTGACACCAGCTCAAAGAGGATTCCTTCCTCCCTAAGGCTTCCTTTCGCCGCTGGGCTCCCATTGACTGAGAACTTGTCACCAGCTATGCCCACCTGGCCCAGAGCCAGGGCTTCTCTGCTCTGCCGAGGTCCCAGCCAGGTTGAGTCTGGCTCAGTGTGCGGGTGCCTTGCACTGTCTCTCCTGAAGAGTTGGTTCTATCTCTCAAGCAGCTGCTAAGGGCATTGAAGCCCTGGGATCTCAGATGAAGAACTCTCTGAGGAAGAACTGTGCTGTGTAGAAGTGTTTTTCTCCCCTTCTTTTATTTACAGGCAAGAGCTGTGTTTTGGAGCAAGCCCTGACTAGGGAATCAGGGGACCTGGCTTTCTACCCTAGCCCTGGTGATTTGACTTTGGGTAACCTCTTTGGGCTTCTGTTCTTGCAAACTCTAAAATGAGATTAATAAGACTGGTCTATGAATTGAATAAGATAATACATCTGAAAATACTCACGTGTCTGGCTAAGTTTTTAAATTTATTAATTTAATAATACACATAAGAAGTTACCATGTACCCCTTATTTCCAGTACATGGGGAAGCCCAAGAAGGGAATCCACTGAGGGGAAGGACCTCCGGAGAGTTTGCAGGCAGGTCCTATTATTGTCCCTACTCCACACTCAGTGTCAAAGAGCACAGTCAGGTTAAATCCAGCCAGCAGGTACCATGATGGGAGAGCTCGGTGCCATGAGTACACGATAGCTTACCAGGGCTGCAGGGGCTGGGGCAGGAGACAGTGGAGGGGGCTCCTCTGGAATGAGGAGAAGACAGATAAGAGGCTTTGGTCTATGAATCCTGAATCTCTTGACTGACAAGGAGCACAGCCTGCTGGTCTGACCCAGTGTCATAAATTTGTTTTAAGGTAGTTGCTGTCTCAGCATCCATTCTAAGGCTTAATATAAATTATTTAAAACCCAAAAAACTTCCCTTCCCCATGTAGTTGTTTGCAATATAGCCTGCTTGTTCCTCATCCCACTGACCCAATACCACTGGTCCCACAGCTTCTGACCATGATGAAACCTAATGGTCAACACCAGAGTCATGTAAATGAGTCCCCCCTTCATGTGTCTTTTCTCTAAACCAGCCAATCCACAACCCCTGTGGGAAAGCCCAAATGATAACACTATAGGCTTTAATAAAGGCAAAGTCCCACAGGTCCCCTCTTTCTCTCTCTTCCCCCACCCCCAAGCTGAACTCCCTGTCACCTTTGGACTTCCTTTGGACACCATTGACACCCCTAACCTATCTGGGACCTGACAGTAATAAATTTCTTGTCCTTCTGCATTTTAATTTCACTTCCTCATTGTGTCTCACACATGCAAACCTAACTTTCCCCCCTTCACCGCTCTCCTAGAGAGTAGCTATCTTGGCTTATGGCCAATCTCAAGAGACAGACCTGGAGACCAAATTACAGTGAAAATCACCACACGAGGGAGACCAAATGGTTCTACGCTGCAGGCATGGGGCCAGGTCTCCTTGGGGCCAGGATGGTGGGGAAGACTGGCCGTAGGCCTCTTGGACATTTTAGAGCCTTTGCTGCCACAGATTCACCCTGGAAATGCCAGCCCTTCTTTTTCTGCTGTAACTGGAAGCCTGGAGGAGGACAGAAGTCCCCAGCCTCTAAAGCCAGGACTGGGAACCTGGGGCACAGAAACTGGAGGTACAGAAACTGCAAGTGGACCAGGAGATAGGACAACTGGAATGTGAATCCTCTCTTTGGCCTTTAGAAGCAATCCTTGGGTTCCTGGGCAGGGTGAGCAGGGTAGGTCAAGATGCAGAAATGGGCAGAGAGAAGCAGAGAAAGGCAGACCACACTTCAGGGCTCTTCAACGTCAGGGACCTGCAGATCGCTTCTTCTCCAGAGCCCAGCCAGGGCCTGGTACAGTGGAGTGGGGAATAAGTATTTGTCAAGTTGATTTGATAAGAGATATCTAGAGTGAGATCTAGCCACAGAGACGGGGGCAGCTGGAGAGACAGAGGAGCTGAGAGGTGAAAATAAATGCATACTCAGGTAGAAAATCCTAGAGAGATAATGGAAATGGAGAAGGGAGAGAGGAGAAAAATAAAACCGAGATGGAGGAGAGAGCAAGAGAGAAAATAGTGCCTTCACCAAGTCCCAAAATAGCAGCTGCTGGTGCCGACAGCCTGCCCTGAGATGGCCCTTTAATTGGGGCTGAATTCAGCACTCTCTGAGCCCAGTGCTTGTGTGTGGGTGTAGCTGTGTGCTGGTCCAAGGTTGTCAGAAAAGGCCCAGCTGGAGTAAAATGTGTGCCCAGGGTGTGGCTTCCCTCCCTGGGCTCCCCAAGCCCCCTCCAGCTCCCACCCTACACAGCCAGGCCACAGATGCCACAGTGAGGGAGGAGCACCTGTTCTGGGGAGGTCAGGTCTTCTCCAGCTTGCCTGGGGAGAGTGGAAGAAGGATTTGGGGGAAGTAAGTCTGAGAGAGCAGGAAGATGCTTGAGGGAGTGGATGATCATTGCATTTGGGGAAGAGATCATTGTCAGAGAGTTGGATACTTAGCGTTGTTATTTTAGGGACAACTTATACTTTCATAAAACTCTCTTAACAGGCTGATTGTCTTCTCACATCCTCTCTTCCAGATGCTAGCACCCAGTTGTGTGGCCAAAGCAGCCATAATTTAAGGTACCACCTCCTCTCCAATCCATTTACCTATTGCTTAGGAAGAAGGGCTGATTCTGCTGTCTTATGGGGACACATTCTCTGCTCCAGCCAGGTATAGAGGTGGCCTGGCTAGGTTCCATTTTCCTTTAGGATGCAAAGAAAACACCTGATAGTCTTTGCACTATGAGGAATCTTCTTTAGATGCCAAGAATTTTCCAATGATGTGAAGAAGAAGACTAGCATACAGGGAGAGTTCAGTTGAACGACCACCTTCCCACCTCCCTGATCCATCACATGAAAAATTTGCAACGTTTTCTATAGATTTATACTACACTTGTACTTGTGATGACCAATACTATTAAAATGTCATATTTCAATATTAAAAATATTAATTGGCAGTTTGTTACAAAATGCCCTCAGACTCAAAAGAAGGGAAGGGAATTTATATTTGTTGAGCACATATTTATATGTCAGGAACTGTGCTTTGTAAACATTTTTACTTGTGTTGTATGACTTAATCTTCATAATGGGCCTATGATGTCTTCATTACCATTTCTCTTCTAGATCTGGGAACAGTGGCTTGGGGAGATTGGGGAACTTGCCCAAGGGCACCTACCTAGTACCTGGAGGCACTGGAGGCAGGATCTGCCTGCCTTCAGAGTTTGTTTCACTATGCCAGAAGACCCAGAGGACCTCCGGGTGGCGGGGCTACTTCTAAGAGCAAGGCTGAAGACTGTCATAGAATGTGGCGTGAACAGAGTCTTTCTGAAGAGTTGTGGGAAATTACAGGGCAGCTCCCCTCCACCTTGTTGGGCCTCATCTGAGTAGCCAGCCTGGTGGCCATTAGAACCCTGATCCCACAGGGCTAAGACTTTAGAGATGTCACAGGTTGGGGTTCCCTGGAAGCACACTCCGAGAAAACTAGTATGCAGAAAGCATTAGGAAGTGGTCTCAGGACCAATGCCTGTAGGGGAGGGGAGGAAGCAGGATTGAGCAGAGGGAAAAGTTGGGCAGCAATGCAATTTCCATGAGAGCCTCCACTGATTCCATAGGAGCTCTGAGGTTGGGAGGACCTTCAGAGTCATCCAGTATTGGAGTGAGGGAGCTGGGCCCTAATACCCTGTCTTTGGATGTGGGCTGCCCTGGGAAGAGGGTGTTATCTTAGGCACGGATGCTTTCTTCAGCTGAGACAACTCCCAGAGGGGCTAAGAGATGAGAAGTGTCAAAAAATCATCGTCCTGACAGCTGGGAGAGTAAGCCCTTTAGTTCTTCATGGGGCATATGGGTGGTGCAGCACAGCACCCATGACAATGCTGCTGGTGGGGAGGTGGCTGGGGATGGTGTTCTTCAGGCTTGGTGAGGCTAACTCCAGGATGCACAGATAATTCCAGGGAAAGTACCATGAATGAAGACTCCCAAGGGGCAAGGGTCTTACAGTTTATGGGAAAGGGGAAGGAAGCTTGGCTGAGAAGTTCTGGAAGGCAAACTGAGGTTTGAATATGCTCCCTCTGCTCCTTGTCCCAATAGTGCCAGAGAGAAAGGATGCCCAAGGTGGGATTCTGGAAGGAGAATCAAATAAGGATTGAGCCATCCCTTGGCTAACATGTCACCAAGAAAGACCCTGATTTCCTAACCCTTTGTGGAGCCACATTGGGTGGGAGGAAAAAAGGGAGAAAATGGAAGAGATAAGTGAAGTACAAGTTGGTCTCTCCTCCAGGCATTCACATTCTGGCTGGGGGTGCGGCTTCATATGTGGGAGCAGGCAGAGAAAAGCACATGGTGTGCTCTCGGCTGTCTTGGATGGTGCTGCCAGCTTTTGGGGTAAATTAATTCAGAGAAGGGAGCCAGCAAGGTGAGAAAGTCAAGGAGAGATCCCCAGAACAGAAGAGATCGAGGATAAGCTTTGAATAACGGGGAAAAGTCAGGCAAGCAGGGATCTCTCTCCTGAAATGCACCCCTCTTCCTTGCCCTGCGCCCTTGTTTGTTGGGGGAGGGGTGCAGTGGGTCACGTACTCAGAGTTTCTCTATCTCCAGACTACCAGGTGACCCAGAGAAGCACCCAGCCCTCTCTTGTCTTTATGAACCCTGTCTTCCCCAGTGCCCTGGATCTGTCCGTGGTGCTGAACCTCAGGGAGCTTGTTCAAGACTCACCTTGGGAGGACCAGGTTTTCAGGGTTTCAGTTTCTCCTTCCTTAGTAACGTGATAAGGTGAGCCTCTTCACACGGGGTTTGTGCAGGGGGCTTCAGGCAACCCCAGAAGATCTCTCTGTGGACATTCAGTCCCCAACTTGCTTTCCCTGGAAAGGCCTCTTTGTGCGGAGCAACATGGGATAGGTAGGCTTTCCTAGAGTGATGAGCAGGCACACATCCTTAGTGCCTGTGCAGGGCATAATGTGGGCAATTTAAATTTAATGTGGGGTGGTGGCTTACACCTGTAATTCCAGCACTTTGAGAGGCCAAGGCAGGTGGATTGCTTGAGCCCAGGAGTTCAAGACCAGTTTGGGAAATATGGCAAAACTCTTGTCTCTACAAAAAATACTAACATCAACTGGGCATGGTGGTAGTCTCTAGTCCCAGCTGCTTGGGAGGCTGAGGTGGGAGGATCGCTTGAGCCCAGAAGGTTGAGGCTGCAGCAAGTTGTGACTGTGCTACTGCACTCCCGCCTGGGCAGCAGAACAAGACCCTGTTCCAAAAAACAAACAAACACACAAAAAGCGTGCCCTTGAGGGAACTCCTATGTGGTGATTGGTCATTCTATGCCTTGACTGTAGTGGTGGCAATACGGATTTATACATGTGATAAACTTCTAGAACTATACATAGACACATACGAAAAAGAGTGCCTGCAAAAAACTGGTAAAAGCAAAGTAAGATCTATAAATTAGTTAATCATATTATGCAAAGTCAATCTCCTGGTTTTAATATTGTGCTGCAGCTATCCCCACATTCCCACATTTCACTAGGGAAAGATTGGTAATGGGTACTTGGGGACTCTCTGTACTATTTGTGCAACTTCTTGAACTCTGCAGTTATTTCAAAACTAAAATAAAAAATAAAGACAGGGAACCCAGTGGCCTGCTTATGAGCCTCTTATCAGTAGCCTGCTCTTCACGCCTTCAGAACATGTGGAGGCCCAGCTCAAATTTGCCCTTTTCCAGGAAGCTTCCTGATAGTCCATGCCCACTTCGGGTCCCTATAGCACTTATACTGTGAGCACACAGCCAGGCTTCTCTCCTATGTTGTTTTTATTTGTCAATCTTGCCTCCTCTACCATGCTGAGAATTCCCACAAGGTAGGGATTGTATCTTCTGGGTCTTCCATCTCCTTCTCAGATCCGAGGATGCACGGCTGATGTTCAATTATTACTTGGTGGCAGACTGATAAACATTCTGCCTCCCGCAGGACCCAGGCTTTCCCAAACTCTTAATTGCTTCCTTCCTTTCCCAACTCCTAAGTCCAGCTCTATAGCAGCCTATCTCCAAAAACCATGTGAGGAAGGAGAGACTAGAGGGCTTGGAGCCACAAGAGACTCTGCATCATGAACCACTTATTGAGTACCCATGTCATGCAGTGGTTAACATGCACTGTATCTAATCTTCATCAACACCTTGCAGAGAAGGAGCTGCACTCCCATTTTACAGATGAAGACAGACACACAGTAGGAAGGGATGGTAGTAACAGAATTGAAAACCAAGTTCTGCTTCTCACCTTTGCCACATAAAATGGTATAATTTTAGGTCAGTTACTTTACCTCTCTGGTCTTCCCTTTCTTCATCTGTAATGTGGGAGAAATAATACACTGCTCCCAGAGATTTTGAAAAAAAAAAAATGAAGTAAACTTCATAGCATTTGTTATCCTGTGGATTCCTCAAAGGCAGGTCCTCAAAGGACCAGGCCTAACATGTGGTGGATGTTCACTATGTATCTATAGAAGTAATCCGTGAATGAATTCGTAATTGAAAGAATGAACAAATGCTTGCAAAGTGCCCCCACAGTTCTGAGCACAGAGGAGGAGCTCTCTAAATGTTAATTCCTTCCTAGTTTCCTGCCCTTCTCATCTTCTTCCGTCTACCCCATCCCTTTCTGGCATGAATCCTCATCCAAACAGTGCCAGAATGGTAGAGAAGCTGCCAGTTCCTTCTGGTTCCAAAGGAAGAAAAATGTGCCACCTGCAGTTTGAGAGTTTTGGCATGGGGCAGAGGCATGCCCAGGCTGAGGCTTCTTCTGCACCTGAACTCATTCTCAGGCTGTGGTTGGGAAGGGCTGGGGAAGGCTGTGTAGACCAGCAACCTGGGTGGGGGCTGCTCACGGGTTCCTTTTCCAGAGGGCCTGGAGAGTAAGTTCCAGGGGCTGGGCCTGCAGCCTGGTGTTCTCCAACAATGTCACCTCATACAAAGGGGTCAGAGAGTCCAGGGGGGCCTGTGGGACACCCACTTTTGGGGAAAGGGGAATAGGGCTTTACAGTCCCTGCCTGTTTGTCCCTCACACAGAATCTTAGAATCTGAGCCTTTCAGAAATATAAGGGAGCCTGCATGTTGTCAATGCAAGCTCCAGAAGGCTATTCCTAGGCTTGAGCTCCCCAGGGGTGGGGAACTCACTACCTCACCGGCATGGGGGCATTCTCTGCTTACCCTGGTTGGAAGGCCATGATGGACCATTCCAGCATCCTGGAATCCAGAGGTGCTTGAGTCAAGCTGAAAGAGTAATTAAGGTGGTAGTTTCACAGTTAAGGTGGTAGTTTCAAGAGTCTTTTACTAGGAGACGGAATTTTGCATTTGCCTGGAGGGTTCCAGCTAGTAGGTAAGTCCTTGGGGAGGGACAAACCAGCCACAGAATTCACACCAAATTGTAAATGATTGACAGGCTAGGTTCTTTCCTGTCTGAACAATGCCTAGCCTGCTCTCAGGGGCCATTCCATGCAGTTCTTCCCTCCAGAGCTGTTTGGCCAGTTGGATAGATCACACATTTCTAATGTTCTCTCCTTTTGGCCACAACATTCCAGCCTCTTTAAGCCTCAGAACTTTACTTTAGTGTAGGATTATTTGGTTTAATTCACATTTCCCTTATTTGGCATAATTTCCCTCATTCTAGCCCAGAATGGATGGGAAATCCAACCAGGTGTGCAGGCTTGGCTCCCTCTGTGTATTCCTAATTTGAAAGCTGAATCAGAATTCCTAATATTTTTAAGGCCCTACCCCAAAATCATCCCCATGGTTGAACTTGTATGGATGAATATTCTTATTTTATAGGTGAGGAAAGTAAAGATCTGCAGGTGAGGTAAAAATACTCACCTAAGGTCGCACAGGGAGACAGAGTCAAGGCTGAGTCTACATCCCAGGGCTCCTAATTTCTGCTCCTGCACTTGACTCTGGGTTCCTGAGCCCCTAACTTGCTTTTATGGTTTACCAGCAAATGCCACCTGCAGCAGCATCCTCAGCCACTGTTCTTTACCTCCAGGTCTTCCATCTTCAACGTAAGTGCCTATTTTCAGGAAGAAACAGGGCTTTGTTCTCAGGATGCTCCTGTTAGGGTGGACAGAGAAGAGCATGGCCCAGGAAGCAGGAAGATGCAGCAAGGCAGAGCTGAAGGGGTCAGAGCATGCAGATCAAGGCAGGCTGGAAGTCAGGGAGGCCTTCCTGGGTAAAAGCACCTGGGGAGGGCTTGCAGCTCACTGTGGGATCAGGGCAGTTCTGTGAGAGGAGTGTCAATGAGGCGATGGGCTCCTTTTGGGAGATGGGGGACCTGGGAGGCCCAGGGAAGATTTCAAATCAGTCCCTCACACTGGTAGACATTTGCTTCTTCGACTGCACAACCCCTCACTCAGCAGTGTCCTCAGACCACCTCTTAGGTCCTCCAGACCTACAGAGTTCCTGGTCACAAATAAGGCTTCCATCCCAGAGGCCAAATGCCCTTTCTGGGCCTGCAAGCTGCCCCCACAGCCTGCCATTTCTGAAGATTTCCAAAAACTGAGGCCTCCAGTGGGAGCCTGGAGCCCATCCTCACCCTTTCCCCTCCTTCCCCCAGGACCCTCCTTCCCCACTTCCCCCCTTGCCTGGGAGCCTGTCCTGTCACCAGCAGCCTCTGTCTCTCTGCAAGGCCCCAGTGGCCTTGATAAGACCTGATAAGCTGGACTATGGGAGCAGGGCTAGTTTGTGCCACCCACACCCTAAGCTTCCCCCTGAGGGGTCAACATATTTTTCTAAAATTTTTAGTGGAGTGAAGGCTCAGGCTGGGCCCTAAATTAGGTTCAATCTTGGACAGAGTGAGGGTTTAGTTATAAGAGTTAAGGTGTGTATTGGTCCATTCTGATACTGCTGTAAGGACGTATCTGAGACTGGATAATTTATAAAAGAAAGAGGTTTAATCAACTCACAGTTCTGCAGGGCTGGGGAGGCCTCAGGAAACTTACAATCATGGCAGAAGGTGATTACAAACATGTCTTTTTTCACATGGCCGCAGGAGAGAGAAGTGCAGAACCAAGCGGGGAAAAGCTCCTTAGAAAACCATCAGATCTCGTGAGAACTCACTCACTATCATGAGAACAGCATAGGGAGACTGCCCCCATGATCTAATCACTTCCCACGAGGTCCCTCTCCCAACACGTGGGGATTACAATTTGGATTGCAATTCAAGATGAGATTTGGGTGGGGACACAGAGCCGGATCATATCAGGGTGCATCCCAAAGAGTGATACAAGCACATTCCTTCTCTTTGGTTTTGGGGAAAAGGACCTATGTCCCTATTCACATCGTGTGTCCTCTCTCTCCCATCCCTCGGGACCCAGCCCTGAGCCAGGTGCTGTGGGGGAGGTGGAGGAGGCAAAGGCTCCCAGCCTAAGAGTCAGACCTGCCTCACACAGGGGACAGTTTCCTCACACAGGAGTTTTCTATAGCTGTCATAACAAATTACCACAAATTTGGTGGTTTAAGACAACACAAATTAATATTCTTATAGTTCTGACATCAGGAGTCTGGTGAGGGCTCACAGAACTGAAATCAAGGTGCTGGTGGAGCTGTGTTCCCTGCAGGAGGCTCCAGGGAAGAATCTGTTTCCTTGACACCTCTGGCTTCTAGAGGCTGCTGCATTCCTTGGCAAAGCCTCCAGTGGCCAACTGAGTCTTTCTAACATTGTGTCACACTGACATGGACAAGAACAAAGTGGGGAAAACCCCCTTATAAAACCATCAGATCTCGTGAGAACTCACTCACTATCATGAGAACAGCATGATAGTGCCTCCTTCTCCCACCTTTAAGGACCCTTGTGATTACATTGGGCCAACCTTTATAACCTCTCTATTTTAAAAGGCCGGCTGATTGGCAACCTAAATTTAGTCTGCAATCTCGTTTTCCCTGTGCCACATCATTTAACCTACTCACAGGATCCAGGGATTAGAATACGGACATTTGACCAGGGAATGGGGGGTATCACTCTACCTGTCACACCAAGTGAAAGAGACTGTAGTGCTCCCACATCTACACATGGGGCTCAGGCTCCCATTTGGGAGCTGGGGCTTGGTGTTCCCATTCTCATTTGCACCCTTGGGCTGGTCCTTTTCCTCTTGGGCCCCAGCATCCCCTCTGTATTTAAATGAATGGGCTAGATGACTGCTGTATTCATTAGTGTCAAGTTGCGCTCTGAACCATAGACACCCAACAAGAATTCAGTTGCTTTAAAAAAGACAGTCCGATATATCAATCCAAGATGCACATTCTGGGCATTCTGGGTGTACAGAGGCTGTGCTCCATGTGGTCATTCAGGGATGGAGGTGATTTTCATTTCATCCTTCTGTTGTAACTCAGGGACTTGCTACTCAAAGTGTGGTCCCTGGACCAACAGCATCAGCATCACCTTGGAGCACACTAGAAATGAAAATTCTTAGCCCTCACCCACAGAGATACTGAATCAGAGATTCTTGGGCTGGGGCCCAGCCATCTATGAGCTAACAATTTCTCCAGGTGATTCTGATGCACATTAAAGGTTAAGAACCACTACTGTAGGGCATTGCCCTTATCTGCTTGGTTGCAGCTGGGGCCCAAGCCTATCTGAGTTTGGACTTATGGGAAGTGAGCACAGTGGCACACATTTCCAAGGTTTTGTGAGCCAGGCCTGGAAATGGCATGTAATGTGTTCACTCTATTGTTGAGAACCTGGTCCCATGACCATGCTTAGTTGCAAGGCGGGCTGGGAAGCATAGTCCCTAGCTGAGCAGCCACATGACTAGCTACAACTCTATCATTATGGAAGAAGGGGAGGATGGATTTTGGTGTATAACCAGCAATCTCCACCATCATTTCCAAGGTCTCATCCATCTTAGAGGAACAATAATTTCTTGCATCTGTCCTGGTTCACAGGCCTCATTTGATCAGCTGAATGCACTCCAGAGGCATGCACTCATCTATCCCAACTTAGCTCTAGTCTCAGTGACATAGTTTCCTGAACATCCTGATGACAATCAGGAGTCCAAGGTCATTCTCCAGTTTGGAATGAGGGAGAGCCAAAGAGAGAGAGGAGGGATGGGCTTTACAATGTCTTGGCTTGCCTAAGTTTAAGCACACAGTGACTGGGGTTGAGTACCTTGTTTAGGATATTAGGCATATGTACTTCCACTTGTTCCTTGGAATCCATAGAACTCTAGAGGTTTTCAAGATATCCTAGGAACAGCAGGATGGGGAACATGTTGGTTACTGCCCCCTCCTTTCATGAGTGTTTACCGTGTTCCAATCCCTGAGCTGTATGCTTAATGAGAAAGTGGTCCCAACTGCTGAAGGTTCAGAAAATACTCAAAGCTTTAGGTGGGAAAATGGGGAAACAGCTATCTATCCTCCTTTCCTTCCTGCCACATTGTTCCAGAGGAGCTTCTTAAGGTAAGGTGAGAGGCCTCCTTCACACTGGGCATAATCAGGGACAGGGACCCTGTCTTCCCTTGAGTTCAGAAGCCATAGGTATGGGGTGTGCTTTCGTGTTCTCTCAGGCACATTGAGCATCCCCATGCAGATTTTCTGATGGTGTCACAAGAGGCCTGTACTTTCACTCTGAGGTAGCCCGAGTCTTCTCATGCCTCTGGCTCACATCGGCTGAGCTTCCTGCAGAATTTTGTCCTGAGCTGGGTTTGGGGACGGGCAATGGCTTCTGCAGAGAAACAGTGGCGACTGTGTCTATGTTTTCCGTGGGGCTGTCGAGGAAGATGCTGCCCATTGTGTAGCTCAGGGTATCTCAAATAATGACCCCCATGATAAATGCTGCTTAGAATTTAATGCCAGGAAAACATTTATGTCTCCTGAAGAACTGGCCTTTTGTTCTGGCTGGCAGAAGAACACTATATCCTTTTGGTTCTACTTTGGTCTGAGCTGCCAGAAACCTCAGAGCTAAGTTTAATGATTAATTGCAACAACCTTAATATTTTCAGTGCAGGATGTAGTTTTAGCTTCCTTTCCCATTGACCAGGGCTCCTCAAACAGAGGACTGTAGATGCCTGGAACAGAATCAACTTGCTCCAATGCAGCTGACTGGTCTGATATCAGACCGACTGAGCTCAGAATCCTGTGGTGGGGCTGGGGGGTGTCTTATGCATCCCTAGTCAATTCTTATGCAAGCCAAAGTCTGAGATCCCCTGCAATGAGTCATACTGATCTTTAATCTTAGACATCCTCTAGTGAGGATATGCTCTCCTTAACCTCAAAATGTATTTGGATGCAGGAAATTTTTTTTTACATATAATATACATTTAATTATATGTTTAATTATATGTGTTAAAATGAATATAGAAGTGATAAAGTAAACCTCTACACATAGTACTTGAAAACCATTATAAGAATAAATGATTGATGATAGGATTAAATGTAGAAATAAATTATAAATTTAAAATACATCCTGAGCCTTAAATAAGAAAAAATTTTAAACCCCATCATTAAAACTTACAAAGAGTTAAAATTGTTACTTTAAATTTTTTTGTAATAAACCATAATGACTATTCTTAAAAGTCAGATAAAATGCATCACCTTGTTACCAGTGGCTTCCTCTGGACAATGGTACTTAAGTGAGTCTAACTTCCTATGCTATGCATTTCTGCAACAGGAGGTAGGAGGATTTTGAATTGTACGTTAATCCTGCAATGGAATACTATGCACCTGTGAACAATGAATGAGAGCTTATTAAGAAATAAACAAGTCTTCAGGATATTTCGTAAGGTGAAAAAAGAAAGGAGCAAAATAGTGTGTATAGGATACTAACTTTTGTGAAAAATAGGGGGAGGTATGAAGAAATACTTGGTTTTGCTTATACAGTTATACAGAAATTCTAGGCCAGGCATGGTGGCTCACACCTGTAATCCCAGCACATTGAGAGGTCGAGGCAGTAGGATTGCCTGAGCCTAGGAGCTCAAGACCAGCCTGGGCATTATAGCGAGACCACATCTCTCTCTCTCTCTCTTTTTATTTTTATTTTTTATTTTTTGAGACGGAGTCTCACTCTTGTTGCCCAGGCTGGAGTGCAATGGTGCAATCTCAGCTCACTGGAACCCCTCCCTCCCGGGTTCAAGCGATTCTCCTGCCTCAGCCTTCCGAGTAGCTGGGATTATGGGCATGCGCCACCACGCCCAGCTAATTTTGTATTTTTAGTCGAGATGGGGTTTCACCATGTTGGTCAGGCTGGTCTCAAACTCCTGACCTCAGGTGATCCACCTGCCTCGGCCTCCCAAAGTACTGGGATTATAGGCATGAGCCACTGCTCCCAACCCCATCTTTTTAAAAAAGTAAAAATTAGCCGGGCATGGTGGCACACACCTGTAGTCCCAGCTACTCAGGAGGCTGAGTTGGGGGGATCACTTGAGCCCAGGGAGGTCGAGGCTGCAGTGAGCCATGATGGTGTCACTGCACTCCAGCCTGGACAATGGAATGAGTCCCTATCTCAATAATAAATTAAAAAAAAATATATCTAGAAGGCTTCACAAGAAATTAATAGCAGTTTCTGTCAGGGGGTGGTGGGAACTGGGAGAATCTCAACCAGGAGTGAAAGAAAACTTTTCATTATATACCTTTTATACTTTTTACTTTTGAACCATGTGAATATATTTCAGATTTTTAAAAAATTCTAATATGTGTGTGTATATATAATACATGATATATATATACACTAGGCATATATATCTAATCAAAAGAGTCTCTACTTGGTCACAACCATGCAAAACTGTTTTATTAACACCAGTGTTTGGAGCCACACAATTTTTTCCTATGTCGAGCCACACCTCATACAATTTTATCACAGGACCACTGCCTGTGAAAGGGCCCCTGCAGCTCATGGCTTTGGACAGAACCAACTACAACCTCAGAATAGTGCCAAGCAGACTGACTGAGGAAATCGGAGTGAACGTGTCTCAGTTTCTGAAAACATTCAACGTTCAATGCTCCGGATCAAGAATGTTTCTCCATCATTGCTGTCTGCCCAAAGGGTTATCTTACTGAGACAGATTCCAGGGTCGTTCGGTGTCAATGGATGAGTTTGCCTGGGCTGCCATAACAAAGTACCACAGACTGGGGCCTCAGACAACAGAAGTGGAGGCTGGAACCTGAGATGGAAGTGTCGGCAGGAGTGGTTTCCTCTGAGGCCTCTCTCCTCGGCTCACAGATGGCCGCCCTCTTGCTGCCTCTTTTCAGGGCCTTTTCTCTGTGAGTGCTCAGCCCTGTTGTATCTCTGAGAGTCCAAATTTCCTCTCACAAGGACACCAGTCAGACTGGATTAAGGCTGACCCTAATAGCCTCAGTCCACCTTAATGACCTCTTCAAAGATCCTGTCTCCAAATACAGTCACGTTCAAGGTACCCAGGGTTAGGGCTTCACATGTAAATTTGAGGGGACACAAATTAGCCCACAACAGTCAGAGTTCAAAGACTGGGGCCTTTGATTCAAATCTTGGCTCAGGTTGGGGTCAACGCTGGCACTATTTCTGGTCTGGCAAGATGTGGTTTGAAGTAAGCAGTTGGTAAAGCAAGGCGGCAAAGTTCCAGGCAGACATAAGCCAGATGAGAAAGAAGAGAGAGGAAAGAGAGGAAGGAAGGGAAAGGAATGAAATAAGAGAACCGAGGAACAGGTGGGGGGTAAAGCCAGCAGTGGCACCCCAGCACCCCCTGCAAAGGAACAGCTCCCACTGGGATCCCTCCAGTGTGAGGGTGACTAGGAGCGTTCACTTCACAGCCCAGCCTCCGCAGTTGGCTCTGACTTCTCTCTGGAACAGTAGAATGCCTGCCCTTTGCCAGGCTTCGCTCTGAAGGAGCGAAGGCATCTAGGACATGTGGTTCCTCCATTTTAGAGTGGAGAGAAGTTGTAGAGGTCATCTGTGAGCCCCTTTGTTTATGGAGGAGAAGGTGAAAGACCCAAGTGAAGAAAGTGACTTCTCCATGGCTACACAGCTGGGACTTGGAATAGCTGTTTAATCCCCTACAGCCATCATGGGTGAGGGACTTGGGGCGCCTCTCGAACTCCCATATCCTCAGGGAATCCAGCAGCAAATCAGGATAGGGGCCTGTCTCCTCCGCATCACACAGTTTCTACTTCTGGAGATCCTTTTTCACAGGTTAGGGGCAAGGGCTTCCTCAGGGCAAGAGGCTGACCCATGGGATTGGGGGAGATAACAGAGAAAGCACCCCCAAAAGCAGGCTGCAGGTGGGCAGGCAGAAACACACACTTGGGTCATTAGGAATGGTGAGCCAGGAAGAGAGAGATGTTTCAGAAAGACTGTCTTGAAAAGGGAAATAAAATGGCATAAATTATGACTTAATGCCCCCCATAAATCCTGATGTGCTTTTCCAGTGTCCTGGCTGCAGGCATAAATGCTGGGCCCATGACGGACGGATGGATAGCGTGCTTGAAGTGATGGAGCATCTCTCCAATCTCTCAGATAATGCTGGCCTGTTCTGTGCTCAGGATCCATAACAAGGACATGTCCTGTAATGAAAGATGGAGGCGGCAAGACCAACCTGTCTCTATTACATTTTCCCTGGCAAGGAAGGACTGCATGATCAGCCTCGGAACCAGAGGAGCCCATGGCCCAGCTCCTGCTGGAAGGACAGTACATGGGGCATAGGTCTCCTCTCCCATTGCACTCGTCTTGCCACTTCTTGGCCGTGGTGGGGAAGGGTGCAGTATGACATTGATCCCTCACCATCAGCATAGCAGAGGGGCATCCTTTATTCCAATCTGGTTTCATTTTCTGTGGCCTTGGGAGCTGGGGCTTGGGACAGCTGTTCCACAGACCCAAGAGTCAGGGGGAGGCCTGAGCCCTTGGCCATTCAGACCTGGGACTGACCTCTTGCTGATGGTTCTGTCCACTTGGGGACAGTAAGTCATCCCTGGGCACAAGCTCTTCTCACAGAGAAACGTTTGGTCCCAGAGTGGCCTTGGATCTGCTGGGATCACCCAAGGATCTATTTTCCACCCCGACCTTAGTTCTACCCTAAGGTTCAGAAAATTCTTATTGAATACTCTTTCTCACCTCTACATATTTACTTATGTATTAAACCCACCCAAGATATATGCTCCTCTTTAATCTTTTAAGCTACTCTTCTTCATCCTGCAAAGGCCTGCCTCCTCTAAGAATCCTGCACCAAATTCTTCCTTCTCCCAACTCCTATGCCCTTACCATGTGAACCACATGTCACCTTGAATGAATACCTAAGTATTTCCTTAATATCTGACTGCTTCATATATTTTAATTCACACCAAAACTGTAAACTTCTTAAAATATTGCTTTAAGCATCACAGTGAGCCTCTGCCCTGCCATTGCCTAGCATGGAGCAGGTGCTTAACAAATGTGACGTGAATGACCACCTTGAATGGGAGCCTGAGTCTCTTCCTTCCTGCCAATCTAGGAGCTCACTGAACATAAAGAAGCCACTTTCTTGGCCTGCCCATTGCCTCTCATGGGGAACTGGCACAGGTTATGAAAAGAATGGGGGCTGACAAAGCTGGCCAGTTCAATCCATCATGGTGAAGCTAAACCTGCTCTCTCCGTTGTAGTTGGCAAAGCAAGGCTGCCCCGGATGTCAGTGCTGAGCTCCCTAATTCTTGCATGAATCTTGCCACAGATCCCAGCCATCCTACCCGCTGTGAGGGTCTACACAGGCTCTTCTGTGGTCCTTTGGTTTCCCTCCATCAGAGCCTTGCAGAACCCGGGGTCAGGCTGCCTGGCTGCTGCTTCTGTGGGTGCAGGGAGTGGCCACCATGCCCTCTCACTCCTGATCCAACTCTTCATGAGGAGGTCTCCGAGGGACCCTCTCTTCTCCTTCAGTGCTGCTGCCTCTGCATGGAACCTGCATGGCGCCTGGCTAACTCCTACTCTCCCAGCTCTGACCAGCAGGAAGCTGTCTGGGGCTTGCTACACATTCAGCCCACTTCCCTTTGTTCTCTTCCCAAATGCCACCCACCTCCACCTGCGCAGTCTTCTCATTTGGTAATGGAGCTATTTCACATTCCCACAGATCTTGGCAAGGTCAGGTTGCCCAGGTTCCTGTGTCCAAGTCTGCGCAGGAGGGATACCTATGTCCTTGGGAAAAGGAGAAGTTGTCTCACTTATGCCAGTGTTTAACCGCCCTCCTCTTCAGGAAGTTCATCCTGTGTCTGACCTAACTCTTTCAGTGCGGCAAAATCCCAGTTTGCTCACTGTCCTCCACAGAGCTTGGCTCCTGTCCTCAAGCTCATTCCCTCGCCTCCTCTTTGCCAGATGTGTGGCCAGGACAGGGTCGTCCTGTGACCTCACTTTAAATCTCAGAGCCTGGGGAATAGCTTTTATCATCCCCGCCAGTTAGTTCCATCTGTCTTAATTACATTTTCAATTTTGTCACTTACCGTCACTTCATATTTCCTTCAGCAGCAGAGCATGCCCACGAGGACCTGGGGGGGGTGGTCCCTGCCCTTCCAGACCACTCAGCGGTTCCCAGCTCCATCACTCAGGACTGGAAAATTGCTGGCACCTGCCCTGGGGCTGTCTGTAGAGCAGGCTGAATAAATCACCACCCCCATCCTCTGTCCCAACAAAACATCCTTGGCTGTGGCCCAAGGCTCTGATCCGGGACATCCCTGCTGCCAACTCCTCCAGCCGGCTGTCAGCCCGCCTGCCCACTGCCTGCCTATGGGTTTCAGGGTGACCTGGGGCTTGTCTCCAAAACACTGCAGGAAGCTGTGAGTCCACCAGGCTGCTCTATGCTGGGCACCTGCTCAACTGGCTTCTCGCCTGGCTCTAGCCCTTTGTGAAGTTGCATGAGAATTCAGGCAGCTCGTTTTCCTCCTCTGTGTCTGTATATCCTCTTCTACCAAAGCATCAGAAGGTCTAAACCATAAGTTTTGGGGAAGAGTAAAGAGGGCCCCCAGAAGTGAAATGAAGGTTAACTATGATATAAGGGAATAAATCACACTTATTATAGCCTTTCATTTTAGTTTATTACCAGGGGAACTAATGAAATTGAACTCATCCACTGTGTTAGTTAAACACTCTTTCCCCATGAAAAGTGAATCCTTCAGCCTGGGCCACACAGTGAGATCCATCACTACAAACAATTTTTTAAAATTAGCTGAGCATGGTGGCACATGCCTGTGATCCCAGCTACTCAGGAGGCTGAGGAGGGAGGATTGCTTGGACCTTGGGAAGTGGAGGCTGCAGTGAGTCATGATCATGCTACTGCACTCCAGCCTGGGTGACAAATTGAAACCCTGTCTCCAAAAAAAAAAAAAAAAAAAAACACCCCAGACTCCAGTACTAGATTGAGCGATGGTTCTGGCACAGATGAAGCTGGGCACACATTGGTCCTTGTGGCTGTCTAATCTCTGATCCGTCCCTGGACCATTCTCTCATCTGGAACAGTCTAAACCTTGGTCATAAACTGAAACTCGGCCCTGACCCTGGCCAGTTTGGGTCTATCCCCATATCCTAATCACATACTTCTCACAGAAATGGGTGAAGAGAGAATAGCTGGTTGGGTGCATCCCAAGCCCTGTGCCTGTCATGGGTTCATAGGACGGCACTTGTTCCCCAGGTCACAGGCCTACTTGAAGCTCCCTGTGTGAAGGGCGAATAGTGTTTCTTCCCGGGGAGGAGCTGCAAGGCAGAGAAGAGAGGGAGCAAGGCAGAATCAGGCACCACTTCATGACCTTGAGGCCATTCCTTGAATGTGTCTGTCCCCATCTTTGTCCTCAGAGTCTTGTAGATACAGCTGAGAACTGTCTCAGAGTCACGGGCCTCTCCCTCTGGAGCAATGCTGAGCCCCTCCTTTCCTCCCATCTCCCAGGCCATCCTTCTGGTCTCTATTGTGCCCTAGCTTATGAGTCTGCTCCCCAGGTTAACTGCAGGCACCCTGCCTCCTTCCTCCTGGCCTTTCACAGCCTTGACCAGCAGAGGCCAAGGTTGGAGGCAGGGTGGGGCAGCTCCCTGGCTGATACGACTCTGGAGAGGGAAGAGAAAAATGGCCTCCACTGGAGAGCTTTTCTCCTCTCCATCTCCAGCGATGTCTCCTCCAGGAAGGCTTCCAACACACCTATATCCTCTGAGCTCTCTCCAGCTTCCCTCAGCATAGACTCAATGGCTCTCATATGGCAACAGCTACACACAGCCCTGAATATTGCTTTGTCTGTCAAAGAGTTTTTATTGCTGCACTCCTGACAGGCAGGTTCAATTGAAACTACAGTAATATCAACATGACGCATGCTGGAGTAGTGACACTTCTCCGATCTCATTTTACTCTTAATAGCGGTGTGTCAGGACATGGGCTCAGCTGCTTGGTGACTTCAACTAGGTAGAAGTTTATTTTTTGTCTGTGCAAAGGTCCAGCCTGGGTGGCATTTCTGTGACTGCTACCATGATTCTCTGCCATCCTAGGAAGTTGTCCTTGCCACCGCATCCTACCCCAGCTGGCAGGAAGGAGCAATAGTGAATATCACCAGGCAGCATTCAGCCTGCTCACCCTCCCCGCCTGCTATGCTTTCACTGTATTACAGAGCCTGGAACCCTCAGTACTGTGTTTGTCAGACTCTTGCCACCAGGATTCTGGATGTCACTAGTTCCAGTCAATGAGCTTTACTCACATGCTATTTGCAAGGGAGAAAGAAGGCTGAAGCTGTTCTGCCTTAGGCGGCAGAAGCACCTGGCCTACAGCCTCTGATCCCTGGGATCCTCCAGTCCACTGTCTGGCCTCATTGCAGCTGGGGGTGGCTATGACATTGGCAGCAATTTCCCGGAGCTTCCTGACCTCTTGTTTGTAGCTCTTGTGATATGACTGGAAACCCTAACAACATCCCACAACCTTCATGCTTCCAGCCCTGCCCAGGAATTTGTAAACAACCAGATCCCTCTATTAAATCCCTTTCTGTTTGGAATACCTAGAATAGTATTTGCCTCCTGTGCTACACCCAGACTGATTCTCAAGTGACATCTACTACACCCCACTGGCCAGAACCTGGTACTATGACCACACCAAGGGAAGCTAGGAAATGCAGATTTTGTTCTGAGATGCCATGCACCCAGCTATAATGCAGGCGATCTATTTAGCCAAGGAAGAGGGAGAGAACAGACACAGAAGAACACTAGCAATCTGTCCTGGGTGCTGTGATAAACCCTAAGAAGATGAGGACAAGCCTTGTGAGAGCAACTACCCCAACTCTGCTAACTCTGAAGTACTCCAAGATCACTTAACTAGTACAGATTCCAGAACCCAGCCGTGAATCCAAGTCTGCCAGTGTGACAAGTTCCTCTGCCACTGATGTTCTGACCATGGTGTGGAGAGATAAAGCAAAATGAACGAGGGCTTGGAGTAGAGGCTCTGGGCTACCTTGCCAGCTGGTCTGGCCTCCTGCCCCACACTGACGAGGCCCCATGCTGAGTACCGGGAATCCAGAGAAGGACTCAGACATGGTTGCTGTCCTCAAGGAAGCCACTCTTCCCAAACACAGCAAGCTTTTTGCATCTCCATTTTGGCCCCTCTTGTGAGACATTCACCTCTCTCCCTCTCTGCCCTTGAGAAAAAAAAGTCCCTTTCACCTCCAAGACCCTGTCTCCAAATACCCTGTTGTGCAGGAGGACACCTTCTCCAACTCCCAGGCAGAGTACATGGCTTCCTCCCTGGGATCCCCCACTCCAGTGATTGGTTCCAATTCATCCCTGGCCACACTGGATGGTGCTGGTCTGTCCATGACCCTGGCTCTGCCATTTGATGGGCTTGATGTGGTTTGTGATGACAAGGACCCCATCTGTCTGATGAATTTCTGATACCCAGACTCCAGCACTCCTTGCAACCCCAAATCTAGCCTCCATCCACACTCACCCCCACCCTTCCCAGATTTGCAGTAGTTTCTCACACTTCTGAGACTCCAAAAATCATGCTCCCTCCTCTTGGGACACCTTCTCCATCTCCCTCCCCAAGTGCTTACCAGCCAAGACCCACCAGTTACCTACCACCTTCTCCAAGAAGCTTTTCCCTGACCCCCAAAGGTGGGCTGAGTACTTCATCTAAGACCCCTCAGCCTCTTTGCTCCTCCCTACACCCTCCCTATTCAGAGTGTGGTCAGGGACTAGCATCGTCAACCCCACCTGGGTGCTTCTAGGAAATGCAGACTCTCAGGCCCCACCCCAGACCTGCAGAATCAGAGTGTGCGGTTTCACAAGATCCCCAGGTGCCCCCTATGCACATCACATTGAGAAACGCTGCCACCAGACCACTGACTATGTGGGTTGGAATCATCTGAACTCTGTGATGTCCAACCAGTCTGTGAGATTGTTCTGAGGGCAAGAAACATTTCATGTTCTTTTTATCCCTCCCACCTTCCCCAGTAGGGTACCACACACTTAGCAAATAAAAACATAGCACACCCACTTAAATGTGAGTTTCAGATGAACAACAAATAATTTTAGTTTAAGTATGTCCCATGCAATATTTGTGACATAGTTATACCACAAACCGATTTGTTGTTTCTCTGAAATTCAGATTTCATTTTAATTTATATTTTAATCAGCATTAAGTTTATTTATTTTTTAAATTTCTTTGTGTGAAGCAGAACTAAGTGCCAGAAAAAAATAAAAATTAATGAAAATAAAATTTATCTTCATAGAGATGGGGGTCTTGCTATGTTGCCCAGGCTGATCTTGAACTCAAACCCTCCTCCAACCTCGGCCTCCCAAAATGCTGGGATTATAGGTGTGAGTGACTGCACCCAGCCTTGAATTTATATTTAATTTGCATTTTATCTACAACCCTATCCCAGCCCCTGTCCTGTACCTAACCTGCACACAACACATGTTTGTTGAATGAGGCCTGAAAGGAGGAGCAAATGGGAGCCTCATCTATCAACTGAAGAAGCTTTCCCACCTTGCTTACTTTCCAGAGTTGCTGCTAAAATAAAACTGGTAAAAAGTGCTTTAGAAACGCTAAAGCTGTGTACAAATGTGGTTTGTTATTACAGTCATCATCATCATTGCCATCACCTAAATAGCCCCAAATATGTCTAAGCTAGACTTTCTGAGCATTTGTGTATGTCAGTAATTCTTTTATATGGCTCAGACCAATCTGGATTTAGCACATTAGGGCAGATGACATTATATTATAATCATGTTATTACTATTATTACCAATACTGATGTTGTTACAGTATGTTTCTTTATGAATCACTATGATTATTTTCCCTGCAGAGAATTTTGTGTTCTTGTCAGTGAATTTATTGTAATAATGAAACCCAAGACCTTCTCCAGGGCTCTGGGTGGCAGGTGCCTGGAAGCCCTACCTTCCTATCAAGAACCGCATCCACCCAGGTGCGGTGGTTCATGCCTGTAATCCCAGCACTTTGGGAGGCCAAGGCAGGCAGATCACTTGAGGTCAGGAGTTTGAGACCAGACTGGCCAACATGGAGAAACCTGTCTCTACTAAAAATATAAAAATTAGGTGGGCATGGTGGCACACAGTCTGTGGTTCCAGCTACATGGCGGACTGAGATGAGAGGATAGCTTGAGCCCAGGAGGCAGGCGTTGCAGTGAGCCAAGATTGTACCACTGCACTCCAGGTTGGGCGACAAAGCAAGACTCTGCCAAAAAAAAAAAAAAAAAAGAGCCACAACAACCATCAGTGGGTACCAAACCAAGAGAGTAAGTGTGCCGGCATTGGACCCTTTGTTTCAGCGGAAACAGAGATACAAGGTTAATTTCTGAGCCCAAATCCAGGTCAGCAGTTCCTAGAATGTGGTCCTTGGACCAGCAGCATTGACATTACCTGATAGCTTGTTAGAAATACACATTCTTGGACTCCACTCTAGGCCTCTTGAATCAGAAATTCTGAGTGTGGGGTCCAGCAATTTATGTTTTAACAAACTATCCAGCTGATTCGATTTCTCCCAAAGTTTGAGAGAGAATCACTGATCTAGGTGGGGGTGAGAGAACATGGAGCTCTCATGTCCCTTCCAGCCTGACAACTATAATTCGATTGTGTTCATGGGATCCAGGAAGATGAAGCCAAAGGAGTTGCAGAGGGCATGAGGGCACAGCGAGAGAGGAGAGAGAAAAGTAGAGGAGAGCATTGGCAGATGTGGTGTCAGATGCCCCGTGGCCATGGTCCTCCTTGAATCCCAGGTCCCCCAGGGAAAGAGTGAGTTTCTACAGGTGGAGATGGGGAAGTGTGGAGTGCTCCACACAGAACAAATGTTGTGCAAAGGTCCTGAGAATCGGCAGCAAGGGGCAAGTATGGGAAAGAGTGGGTTTCTAGGTGTGGCTGTAATCTGTGATAGGAGTGAAGATGGCTTACAGCCAGAGTATGGCAGCCCTTTGATGCCAAGAGGCCCATTCAGATTTCACCCAGCAGATGTTTGAAGGCCTCTAAAGACTTTTGACCAGGAGAGGGGCATAGTCATAGCTGTGCTTGGGTAAGATGAAGAGTGGAGGTAAGCTGAAAGCACAGCAAGGAAGCTTCCATCAGGGCTGACTCTTCCAGTCACACAGGCAGGCCCTGGGGTTGCACAAGGCCACTTTGTGGCACAATGCCCTGGCTCTAAGAGTAAAATTGGTCTCCTTCCCTGCAAAGGTGTCTGTTTTTATTTTCATTAGAAAATAAAAAACCAGTCCTGGCTGGCTGGACTTTACAGCTCCTACCAGCTGTGGATTGGGACCTATGACAGCCACAGCTACACCTCCAGCTCCCCAACAAGGGCCTCAGCGGAGCTGTCCAGCAGAGGTTTTGATCTGACAGCAGCTGTGCTGTGGACACTTCTGAAGATTGGGATTTGGGGGCAGGTGAGGTGGGTGAGACTCACAGAGGGGATGAAGGCAGATGGAATGCGGCCCTGCACTTCCCTGCCTCCCTGGTTTGTGGGAGGAAGCTGCCCCTGGACATGGCCTCCCTAAAGTTTGAAGAAAGAGGAAGTCAGGATAGGGGAGAAGAAAAGAAGCAATATTTACACCACTCCTGTTCACCCTCCCTCACTGCCTTCCCCTTGGCCTAGCCCTGCTTCAGGGGACTGAGGGGTTCTCCTTTTCCTTTGAGGAGCAATGAAGGTCAAAGAAACCATCACACTTCATGGCACTTGTGGACTGGCAGCTTTGGAAGCAGAGGGAATGTGGCTTTCTCATAAAAGGCTTCAGCAGCAGGGTCCCCTCCTATGACTCCGCAGACAGTGAGCATTACTGTGAGGGTCTCAGAAAGGGAGAGCAAGGACACAGCACACTCCCTATTTAATGACAGAAAACATGTATCCCTGAGGACAATGGAGATATCCATGGAAAGTCCAAAAATGGAATGTATGGAAGTGGGGTGTCTTTACATGGGATTGGTCCTTCAATGGTAAGTAGGGAAAGGGTCAATGAATTGATGGCAATTGCTGTGATTGTGCCTCATTGTGCCCTAGCTTGGGGAGACATGAATTACACGTGCAGAGTCCCTGGCATGAGGTAGGCACCCTGTAAGTGCTTGTTGATGAATAAATGTTCCATATATGGTCATTGAGCAGTCACTGTGACCTACGTTCTTCTGTGGCCCTGTGGATCCCCTCCTCAATCCCTTGGGAACAGAGCCATTGATGCCCACAGGTCATGGAAAGTAGCTCCTTTGCCTTCCATGGACATCTGTTCTCATCCTCTAATGGGGGATCCCCTGGGAAGGACCACATCATAAAGTGTCTCCACTTCATAAAGCCAAAACATTATAGTTGGGGCTCTTCAAGACTTTGTCACTAACTCATTCACATAGTAGAGCTGGAGAAGCAAGGGCCCACTGGTGGAAAATGACTCATCCCAAGTCACAAAGAGTCAGAGACACAGTGAGCACTAGAATTTGGATGTCTGACTTTCACTCCCCGGCACTTGTCCTGTTGCACGATGCTATTGATCTTCAGGCCCATCCCCAGAGAGGAAAGTTTGCCTAAAAGAGTGTTCTAGGCCGGGTGCAGTGGCTCACGCCTGTAATCCTAGCACTGTGGGAGGCTGAGGCAGGTGGATCACCTGAAGTCAGGAGTTTGAGACCAGCCTGGCCAACATGGCAAAACCCCATCTCTACTAAAAACCCCACAAAAATTAGCTGGCCATGGTGGCAGGTGCCTATAATCCCAACTACTCAGAAGGCTGAGGCAGGAGAATCTCTTGAACCCTGGAGGTGGAGGTTGCAGTGAGCTGAGATCGCACCACTTCATTCCAGCCTGGGTGACAGAGTGAGACTCTGTCTCAAAAAGAGAGTGCTCTGTCATCATGGGGCCAGAGCTCCAGGGTTCCAGACCCCCCTGTTCCTCAATCCTTCTGAAAAAGGACCTGGAGAAAAGCTCTCCCTCACACTCTAGTGGCTCAGCCTCTTGAATTACATCAGCCATGCCTTTAGGGAAGTTGCTGGAGGTCAGTGGTTCCATCTTGGGCAGCATAATGGTTAAGGGCACAGAGTCTGGAACTTGAGTCCTCGGGTTCAAGTTCCTGTTCTGCACTTACAGTCTATGCTTCCCCTGGGAAAGTCCTTTAATCTCCTATTGTCTATTTTCTTATTTCAAAATAGGGACACTAACAATACTTACCTTGTAGGGTTGCTATGAGGATGACATGGATTTCTTTGAGTAAAGGACTCAGAACAGCATCTGGTACACTGTAAGAGGAGGACAAGAGTTTAATATATAAACTATTGTCGTCATTTGGGTTCCCCAGAAGCTGAGCCCAAGACAGAGATTCAGGTGCATGGGATTTACTGAGGGAGTCCTGGCAGGAGAAAGGGAAGGAAGGACTTAAGAAAAATGTGGCCTCAGCTGGATCTGGCTGCACCACTCTGGAATACCAGCTGCACCACAGTGGCAGACTCACCTTGAGGCAAAAGGGAGGGTGATTGAGGAGAAGGGATGCAGCCTTCTGTCTATACAATTCAGTGCTTGTGCACAGAATGTCCCAAGCCACGGGTAATGTAACTTCCCAGAAGAGGTGAATCACATTTGCCAAAGGCAACTCTAGAGAAGGGGTAGGCTGTGAGCTGATAGCAGCTGACACCTGCAGCAGCTGGGCAATGCGGGCATTGGCCCAGCAAAGGGGATCTGGACCAAGACCTCTTAAATGCCTCTGCTTGATGAAAGGGAGGGCACTGTCCTTGGTCCTGACCCCTTCCCTGATTCTTCCAGGAGAGCTGGGCTTCCTCTCCTGCCCCATCCACTGTGACTCAAAACTCTCAAGAGCTAGAAAAACTCAGGGTGCCTTCAACCCCTGCACCACCTTATCAGCTCTTGCCAGCCCCCTCTTAGGAGAAGAGTCTCTCATGGACGTCTGAACTCCCCAAGGACCTCCTGAACCCAGGAGATTCTGATTCCTGACACTCAGGCAGGAGTCTGGTTTTCTGGTGGCACCCTGACCCCAGTTCCTTCCTTCCCCACCCACTCCAGGTCCCTGTGGTGGGGACTTCACCATACAGGAATTTTCTATCACACCATGAGCACCTCGGAGGAAAATCGGCAAAATTAATTGGAAATTAAAGTCACCAAATGAGCACTGAATTAAGAAACCATTAACTTCAAATGACTGCTGGAAGGGAGCGGAAGTTAATTACAAAGGCTGCCTGGTTATTCTGTGTATTTTCGGCGTCGCAGTTATTGTCTGAGATCCTGATGTCTGAGTCTGATTGGCATTCTGTGGCTCTCAGTGTTGCTTTGGTGAGTGGTGCAGCCCTCCCCAGCAGTCCAAAGGACCAACGCAGGCACTGAGGAAGTGCCCCTTCTGCCTGAGACTGGGCCTGCCTGCACACTCCCCACCTGATCCTCAAAAGCATCTTCCGACAGCTGCCTCAGTGCCCTCTAAGGGAAGTATTGTCAGTGGTATCCCAGGGAGTCCTTGCCCACTCATTATCATTGCATAATGGGCACCAACACCTACCTCATTAATCTCTGCTGGGGATCGGGATTAAATGGGATAAAATGGAAGAAACACATGGCTTATTAGCCATGGGCGCTGTAGGTGGGGGGATGTGTGGACTGACTGCTAAGACTATCTCCCAGTTGTGCCATCCTGAAAGGCAACTTTGTTGCTTTCCTTTCTCCCTGGGAGCCACCTGCAGCCATAGAGATGACTATTAGAATGGAAGTTCTGTGAAGACAGGCAGTGTTGTTTTGTTCACAGTTCTATTCTCAGTGTCTAGCTCCATTCCTGCCTAGTGCAATAAATACTTGTTGAATGAACTGGAACCCCCAAGAAACCTTAACTTGGCCACGAGCCAAGGGAAAGAAACTGTTTGGAATGACCTTCTTATTACTGGAAGCCAAGTTATCGCAATTGAAGGACGAGGCTGAAGTTGTCATAATCTTTCACTAGTTCTATGACAAAGCCCCCAAGTTGTTCCCCTATAGCCTATCTTGCATTCCCCATCTTCCTCCCCTATTATCTATATTATGCTCAAAGTAATTTTTCTAAAATCCATATTTGATCACACCCCTCCCCAGCTCACTACTCTTATATGACTCTTTGCTGCCTATGGAGTAAACTATAAAAGTATAAAAAGGTCAGGTGCAGTGGCTCATGCCTGTAATCCCAGCACTTTGGGAGGCTGAGGCGGGTGGATCATGAGATCAAGAGATCGAGACCATCCTGGCAAACATGGTGAAACCCCGTCTCTGCTAAAATACAAAATTAGCTGGGCATGGTGGTGCACACTTGTAGTCTCAACTACTTGGGAGGCTGAGGCAGGAGAATAGCTTGAACCTGGGAGACAGAGGTTGCAGTGAGCGGAGATCATGCCAGTGCACTCCAGCCTGGCAACAGAGTGAGGCTCCGTCTCAGAAAAAAAAAAAAAAAAAAAAAAAAAAAAAAAAAAAAAAAAAAAAAAAACATTAACCCT
>NW_016829883.1:253773-303875 GCF_001698545.2 Rhinopithecus bieti
GGATCATGAGATCAAGAGATCGAGACCATCCTGGCAAACATGGTGAAACCCCGTCTCTGCTAAAAATACAAAAATTAGCTGGGCATGGTGGTGCACACTTGTAGTCTCAACTACTTGGGAGGCTGAGGCAGGAGAATAGCTTGAACCTGGGAGACAGAGGTTGCAGTGAGCGGAGATCATGCCAGTGCACTCCAGCCTGGCAACAGAGTGAGGCTCCGTCTCAGAAAAAAAAAAAAAAAAAAAAAAAAAAAAAAAAAAAAAAAAAGGCATAAAAGGTACCCAGTCCGGCACTGAAGACTGTCAGAAATCTGTAGCCCCAGAGCCTACTTTTCAGAATGCCTCTCCTGCAGGAAGCCTTCCCTGACCACTTAGGCCCACCAGGAACCTGAGCTCTCCCTTCTGTGACTTTGTGTGTCATGATTTAGCATGGAACCACTGTCCAGTATTTTGACTCTTCACTTAATGTTCCGTGAGTGGTCCTCCCCCTTGTTGATTAAGATTTCCTTGACCAAATGAATTGGTATCTTCTTGGGGCTCCCACAGAAAAACCAGGAAAGGGCAGAGAACATGGAGATGTCATTACAGAGGACACTGACTGATCAATCAATTATTTCATTGGTTTCTCTTCCATGCATTCCCCCACCATGCTCTCTTATCACAGTTCTCAGCATATCTCTGCTCAGTAATTCTCACACAGTCTTGTAAGCATTGATTTTTTCAGTTCCCTGGGCCATAGGATCCTCGAGAACAGGGGACAAGGGCCCCTTCTCTCTGAATCCCCAACAACCAGTATGTGCCTCAGTAAACGAGAGATGATGAAAGGATATTCTCAGCACTCTTTTCTTACCCCATACTCTGACACAGCCTTACGTGTACCCTCCATAGCACTTGTTCCCTCACTTACTCATTTATTCATTTATTTGTTCAGTGACTGCTTATTAAACATAGCCTACGTGTCAGATACTAGGTTAGGTATTGGCCAGAGAAAGGGAAATACAAGTAGCTTAGATAACTTCACTTCTCTATTCCATAGTGAATTTCTTGAGATTGGGAATATGCCCAAATCACTTCTGTGGCCCCATCACTTAGCACAGCGCTTGGCACTGAAAATGTTTGCTAGATGTCTACTGAATTAATTAGCAATGCATCTACTTGGCTTTATCCCCCTTTTTAGCCTACATTCTCCCACTAATCTTATGGGATTTTAGAGGATCTAGCATTGTTCTAATGCTGGAGTTGGAGAAGCCACACAAAGGCCAACTCCCTGGGAAGATGTTTTCATTCAACAAACATTGCCTGAAAACATCCCTGCCATTGAGGAGTTCATTGTCTAAAAGAGAAGACAAAGATAAGCAGAAAGAGACAGAGACATAGACCCCATGGAACTCTAGTACAGAGCAGTGATAGCACAGATGAGGGGGTGCTTTCTTCTGTCCTAGAGGTGAGGATGCGACTTCCCAGAGGAGAGGACTCTTGATATGGGCAGTAAATCAGAAGTGTGCCATGCAGACAAAGTGGGAAAGGCAAAAGAAATGGAAAGTGCTAAGCTAGACTGTAGACCTGGGACCACTGGGGCACAGCTGGTGGAAGCTCAACATTGCCAGAGCTTGTGAGATAGAGGAGATGGTGGGACGCAAGGCTGATAGACAGACAAGAGGGAGGGTGTATTTTAGCCTAAGAAGCAGCACAGACTTTATCATGTAGGCTGGGAGAAACTTGAACACTGTTATAGCCCCTTGAGAAGACCTCAGAGAAGAAGAAAATGACAATCTGTGAGTGAGAAGTCACACAAACCAGGCAGGTGAGGTGAGATGTTCACCTATTGTCCTTGCCTGGCCAGCCTGCATTGGCCCTTCACCTGGTAGGCAGAAGCATTCTCCATTCTGGATCACCCCTCTGCCACGCTGTCTGTCCAGTGGGGTTACCTCCCCAATATTTGCATTGCCATGTGGTCCAAGCCTGGCCAATCCTAACATTCCATCCCCCAGGCCATAGTGATTGGCTCAGAGGTGATCATGTGATCCACCTGAGCTGTGAGACTCAGCTCTGGGCTCTTTTGTTAGAACGAAGGGGATCTCTCTGCTGAGGACATGAGCCAAAGCTATTTGGAGGCCTGTCTAAACAAAGCCAATACTGAGGAATGCAGAGTCAAGATGGAACATGGGGCTGAGTTCTGACGGCATCACCTGTGTGCTGGGAGGAGTAAGATCTACTTCTGGAATTTTGTGCAGAATTGTTTTTTCTTTATTAAGCTAATTTGGATGAGGTTTCTGTTATTTTCAACTGAAAAAGTCCTGGCGCACTGAGAAAGATTATAAAGAAGTATGTCTCATAGGGGTGACTCCTGTATTAACTGCTGGCCTTGTCTAGACTAGAGGCTTGGCTCGGGGAAGCTAAGTAGGCTGTGTGCTCAGCCTTAGATGGATGGGTTTGGGAAACATCTGTGGGAAGAGGCCAGAGAGGACCAATGAGTTTGTATTTGAGAGCAATTTGAATTTAAAGAGATGGGATGGACCTAGGACCCATATAGGTCAGAAAGTCAGTTTACCCAGAAACTGAGAAAGCTGGGAAAAGACCCCTTCCTAAATCATCTGGGCTGTAGTCCTGAAAGACACATCCCAAACGCCATAATCCTGGAAGTCAAAATCCTAAAATATCAAAATCCCTAAAGTCTAAAATCCCCACATTCACATTCTTTAAAGATGAAAATCCTGAAAATATAACTCTGAAAAAAATGTAATTATTTAAAAAATATTTACTTTCATTTTTAAAAGGGATTATTTGAGAAACATATAAAAACATGACAGAACACTTCATTGATCCCTTTACACAACAATACAGGCAATGGTGGTGTATTTTTGTAATCATAAACATTCAGTGTCCTAACAACAGTCACATGGGTGTAACAGTTACGAGCAGAGGAGTCACATTCATAAAGAAATAGATCAAAAAGTGAAAGCTATACATGAGTATCACTATGTTTGGTAATTGTGTGTACCCAGCTTTATAACTGAGGTCATCTGAAGTACCATGATGGACATGCTAAGTCTTTAGATGAGATTGAACCGAAACTACAATGGGTGCAGCCACCCAAAGAGTTGAAATCTTGAGAAATTTTATCTTTCACAAATGCAGATGTACAAACAGGACATCTCTTCATTTCTTGAGGAAGTTTAGACATTTTTACATACATACACAATACTTACACACAAAGCCAACATTGTGATAATGCACTTCCATGGAGTCAAACTTGAAAAAAAAATGCATAAAACAAATTAGAATTCTCTAAAGGTCTACACGATTTGTACCTCCAATACTGAAGATGATGCAAAGATGAAATACATAGCATAGCAAATAGCTATGCATGAAGGGGCAGAAGTCACACATGATCGACTAATTTGGCAAGGGAGATTTCTTGTATTTTTCACCTGCATTTTCAGTTCGTGTATGTTCTTCAAAACACTCCCTGCACTTGTATTTGGAGAGTGATTGTGGTCTACAAATTTTGTAAAGATGTGTTGTCCATTAGAAAGTCTGGTTATTGTTTGGCCATTGCCATTAAGCAATTTTCTGCTTTTGCAGCACCAATAATAATTAGCTTTTAAACTTTTATCTTTCACCATTAAGTAGACTTGTCACTTAACTTATCATAGCCTTTTTCTGAGGGAACAATTTTACAGATCTCTTCTGTTGTGTTGTAAGGAATACCGTAAGAAGAAATAATATTCAGCTTCTCCAAGACTAAATTTATATTAATGAGGTTTCTCCAGAGAGACAGAACCAATAAGATATGTATATAGACATGAGAGGTGATTTATTAGGGGAATTGGCTTACAAAACTATGGTGGCTGATAAGTCCCTTGACAGTCTGTCTACAAGCTTAAGACCCTGGGATGTCAGTAGCATGGCTCAGCCTATGTCCAAAGACCTCAGAACCAGGGAAGCAGATGGGGTAACTCTCAGTCCAAGACAGAAAGCCTCAGGACTTGGGAGGCCCCTGGTGTCAATCGTGGTGGGCCTGGAGTCAAACGCTGGTGGGCCTGGAGTTCTGATGTCCAAGACAGCAGAAGAAAAGCCTTTCCCAGCTCTCGGAGAGTGCAGTCCACTCTCTGTATGTGTTCTCTCTGGGCCCCTGGCTAAGAGGATGGTGCCTGCTAACACTGAGGGCAGATTTTTTCTACCTAGTCCACTGAACTCACTCACTAATCTCCTCTGGAAACACCCCACAGACACACCCAAAACAATGCTTTACCAGGTTTCTAGGTTTTCCTTAATCTGGTCAAATTGACATTTAAAATTAACTCCCCAAGTCTACCCCTTGTCAACCTGGCCCCTACATACATCTTCTTAAACCAACAAATACAATAACAAGACAATAGTTCCACTTAACAGGATGCAATTAATATGACGTAGCTATGCTGCTGTAACCCAGACTGCACTAATCCCTTTCCCAGAATTCAGCTTTCAGAATGTAAACATTTGAGATTGTGTCTTTCAGGATTTCATGGATCCTAAGCTAGGAGGTTGGGGGTCGATAGGGTTAAAGGGAATTATTGGTAACACAGGCTTGTGCTCAGAACAAAAACCTGCCCAAAAGAGAATAAACGAGAGCAGGAGTTGGCAATTTCTTTCTGTAAAGGACCAGTTAGTAAATATTTAGCTTTGTAAGCCATACAGTCTCTGCCACCACTGCCCAACTCTGCTATGGTAGAACAAAAGCAGCCACAGACAATAAGTAAACAAATACACATGGCTGAGTTCCAATAAAACTTTATTTACAAAAACAGGTGGCAGGCCAGATTTGACTGTGAGCCATAGTTTGGCAGCCCTGGAATTAGTGCTGTAGACATGTGCTAAGCCAACAGGAGAGCCCGGGAGCTTGTGTCTTGAACTTGCAAATCCATTCCTTCCTTGCCTACCTGATACGATTTGGGTATCTGTCCAACCCAAATCTCATGTTGGAATGTAATCCCCAATGTTGGAGGTGGGGCCTGGTAGGAGGTGTTTGGGTCGTGGGGGTGGATCCCTCATGGCTTGGTGCTGTCCTCGCAATAGTGAGTTCTCACGAGATCTGGTTGTTTAAAAGTGTGTGGTACCCCCACCCCTTGCTCCCACTCTTGCCATGTAAGCTGCTTACTCCCACTTTGCCTTCCACCATAAGTGAAAGTTTCCTGGGGCCCTCACCAGAAGCAGATGCCAGCACCATGCTTCCTGTAAAGCCTGCATAACCATGAGTTAATTAAACTTCTTTTCTTATAAATTACTTAGCCTCAGGTATTTCTTTATACCAACTCAAAAAACAAAAAACAAACAAACAAACAAACAAAAAAACAGCCTAACACACTACCATAGAAGAATTCCTCAGTGGGGTAACAACGTGCGATGTTAGGTTTAACTATAGTTCCTGTAATCCCTCTAGATCTTGGTTTAAGAATTCAGCCTTGAAGCTGAAAAGGAAAGGCAATTGAGGATGGCCAATGACAGGAAGTAGTGCCCAGTACCAAGGACAGTACTGCTCCCTGTACAGCAAGGTTGATTTAGGAAGCAACCTGTTTCCAAAATAATAGAAAAGGCCTGTGCTCTGCATCAGGAAGGAGGTCTTTGTATCTCTTCCGTGAGTTGGAAGAGAAAAAAGGTCATGGATATTCTGGAAGCTCCTTGAATCCCTGGACACTTGACTCCTCAGGCAGACCTCTGGTGAGACTGGTGAGAATGAAACTTTTTCCTAAAAGATCTAAAAATAAGTCACATGACATGCCAGTATATCTAGGTGGCATGACTAAAAGATGCCTGGAAGGGGTCTGGGAAGTCACTTTAGCTCCTTGTGTTTCCTTTTTCTCACCAGTCAAGGGGAGATGATAGTCATTTCCCTGCCTTACTCACAGGGTCATTATGATTATTGAACCAGACATTGGACAGAAAAGTGCTGTGAACAGCAGAAAGTACAGATGGGAAGAACTCTGAGTCCAAATGTCCAGTTTAGCCCCTGATCTGCCACAACTCTCATCTCTTTCTTTCTTACTATTAGAAAGATTGCCTTTTCTTTCTAAATAATGCGGAGAAAGAGTCCAGACTGGTGTCCATCTCACCCTGCTGGCCTTGGTTACCCATCCAGTATCCATGCCCCCACCAACCATTTCTCCCATTCCACGGATCCTGGATTGGGCTCAGGGACAACCGCCTCCTCTGGAAGGTGAAGGGCTTCCCCGGGGTGGTCCCAACAGTCCCATGTCCCTTGCTAATTGTTTTAGAAATGGATCTTTGAATAATCCTGGCCAATGAGATGTGAGAGAAAGTCTGCTGGGAGGTATGAATAATGACCTCACATTGATTTTTAAACATTGCAGGAAGAGAGCCAGTCTCCCTCAGAATAGACTGCGGCTGATGGAGGAGCAGCAGAGCCGGAGCAGCCCACCTTGGTGCCCTGGAGCCGCTCCACCTCTGGGTTTCTTGTTCTGTGAGATGATAAAACTCCTTCTTGTTTGGGCCGGATGACCTACAGCTAGAGGCATCTGCTCTGATAATCACCAGTCCATGAGGAAAAGGCCAGGGAGCCCTGGACCCTCTGGGTGCCCCCTCCTCAGAGCCTCTCCCTCTCTGCCCAGAGTTTCCTCTCCATCTCCTTTTCTTGGCTTCACCTGGAAACAAAACTGACAAACCATATGTTCCAAAGGCCCGAGATCATCTCTAATTAGTGCTCAGAGGCAGTGGTGGGGCTGCTGGGAGGGGCTGGCTTAAGAACTCTGCTCCCTGCCTCCCATCTACAGAGCTAAGGGAGCCTCTCAACCCTGCACTCACATTCCTCTCCCACAGTGCTCATGGATGGAGCATTTTGGGGGAAATATTCACTCTGACATCAATATTTGATGTGAATATTCACCAAGAATGGGAGAAGGACCTTTGTGGCTCATGGGGTGTGTGCAGAAGAGGAGCTGGGAGTTACAGACCACACACTTGGGAGCCCTGAGCCAGAACTTGGTCCTTTGGCTTGATCTTATAGTTTGGGTCTGGGATGGGTTTGTCTGAGGTGGAGAGTTTAACCCACTCTCAGAGTAAAGAAGCCACTTTTTTGGACTCAAGCCCACTTGGTTCCACTAGGCACCAGCTCTCCATGAATAGAAGACTTCCAGAGTCAAGAGTGTTCAAAGGCATAGAGCAAGTGGCTGCCTTAGAGGTAGGAGCGTGACATGAGACATTCCTTGGGGAGGCGCAGGACTTTCTTACAGTGTGAGGAACTGGATCAGGGGATTGAGAAGCATAAGCAGTGGCTGGGCTTATTCAGGTGGGAAGCCTCAGGGGCGAACAGGCAAGAAGGAAGCTCATATAAGAACAGGCAAGGCATAAAGTGACAGGCTGATGCTGGCCTGGGGCTTAGAGAAGGAAGCAAAGTGGTGTCCTCCTTCCAAGGGGATTAGCCTAGAGGCTAAGTCCTGTTGACCTGAGCCCCATCCTGTTAATGGCATGCCGCAGGCTTTCCTCCACAGCTCCAGCCCACACAACCCATTCTCTTAGGTGTCTTCCTCTCTGACAACAGACTACAGTGCATGGGAAAATGCAGCAGGCCCCCAGGCACTCTGCTGGAAGAGGAAGCGTGGCCTCCAGTCTGGGTTAGCTTATTCTTCCAGCCTCCAGACTTTCAGGCATCCTCCCCACTTCCTCTTCCTCTTGTTCTTCCTCTTCCTATCACCACCACTGCCCAGGTCCAATCCCTCACCATCTCACACCCTGAGAGCTTCCTAACTCCCCCCATCTCCAATATCTTCCTCTATTGCCTCCACTCGAGAAGCTAGAATGATCTTTCTAAAGCACAAATCTAATTACTTCATTCTCCTGTTTAGAACTTTCAGTGGCTCCCCATTACCTTCAAGGGGAAGTCCAATCCTGCCTTCTTAACATGGCTTAGGAAGCCCTTTGTTATCCTGCACTGCCTCCTTCTCAAGTTCCATCTGCCACCAGTGAACTCAATGCGTGGGCCGTATTAAACTTTGCTCAGGCTCTCAAAGATGCCATGTTCTCTTCCGTCTCTGAGCCTTTCTGTATGCTCTTGCCTCTGCCCAAGTTAGTCTTCAGGCCTCCAAACCTTGCTTGTCTCCTCTCCCATGCCCATCCCTGCCTGGCTACCCCTATCTACACTTCTACCCTTACAGATACCCCTTCCCCTGAGATTACAGGCATTCCCTACCACACCCAGTTAAATTTTGTATTGTTTGTAAAGACAGGGTTTTGCCATGTTGCCAGGCTGGTCTCGAACTCCTGGGCTCAAGCAATCAGCAGCCTTGGACTCCCAAAGTGCTGGAATTACAAGCATTGAGCCACTGTTCCTGGCCCAATTTGAGTTTTTATGCCTTATGTCCAACATCTTCAGAAATCACTTCAGTGATAGAACTAGAGCAGTATGAGGAAGGGGTCTCCTAGGGTCATCTGATCCACTCTGTCTCCACTCAGCACTGACCAAACAGATGAGGAGCATCACTGTATTGCCTGGGCTGACTTAGTCTCAAGCTGTCCCTAGCCTTAGGTGTGTTCCAAACAGGCTTAGAGCATGTTCTGAAGCTGGGGGAGGCCATTACTTCAAAACTAGGGGTGACATCACTGTGACCACAGATGATAATTGTCGAATGTAAATATTTTAGTGTTTCTTTGGTCAAAAGGTTCAGTATGCCTAGTATATCCTGGCAAAGGCAGGCCAGACCTTATAAACTATGAAATCTTGCATTGCAAAGTCCCATTAAAGTTCTTGAAACCAGCTGGGCACAGTGGTTCATGCCTATAATCCCTACACTGGGAGGTTGAGGTGGGAGGATTGCTTTAGGCCAGGAGTCCGAGACCAGCCTGGGCAATAAAGTGAAACTCTGTCTCAAAAAACAAACAAACAACAAAAAAATATCTTGACCCCTGTAGCATCAGAAAGACCAGCCTCTGACTTTATTGGCATCATGTTGTGCTGGTCCAGGGACCATGCAGTTTCTTGGATCAGGAATGTAGTTATGATTGCTGACCTTAGAGAGCAGCTTTAGATGCAGAAATTCTTTTGTACCACCCGGATTCTCCAGTCATGGCCCCAGTATCCTGGCACTTCTATTGCTACTCTGCACGTTCTCTGCAGTGCTTCCCGGTTCCTTCCAGCTACAATTCTGCCTCTGGTTTCAGCAGTGCCTCCTCCAACACTCACCAGGGAAGTCCCTATCCTCTCTCTCCAAGTTAGCCCCAACTCCCAAGCCCCATTAACTGTATGCAGCACCCTACCTCTGACAGGCCATATGCCAGTCTCTTCCTTGCCCTAACCTGGGGGACCTAGACAGAGAACAGAGGGTCTGAATACTAAGAGGAATGATTTGTACTCAAGGCACAGAGAATTGTGCTGTTTTTGACCTAGGGAGAGACAAGGAGAAAGGGTATTCTGGGAAAATATTTTGGCAGTGGTTTCAAGAAAGAAATAGGAGCCATTGGAGATTTCTGTAGCAATTCAAGACAGAGGCCACTGGCCATCTGAACCAGGGTGGCAGCCTTGAGAGGGGACAGCCATGAGAGCTGCTTCCAAGAAAAGTGCAGCACACGTGGAGCTGGCTGGGTGTGGGTGTTCGGAGGTGAGGGAGATAGTGGGGAAAAGAAACTCAAAAAGAGAAAGAGATTGATAGCAGAATTACAGGGATTTCCAGGGTCCAGGAGGAAGATAAGAAAGAAGAAGAAGAAAGCAACTACCAAGAGATACAGAGGAAAATGGACAGAAAAGCAGAGGTGGAGACACACTGAGAAATACAGACCACATGGCCCCTGCCCCAAGGATGGGAGCCTGCTCTCTGCAGCAGTTGCAGGGCAGACCAGCTGCTCACACCCGGCCCTGTGCCACAGCCCCACGCTGGTGCAGCCCCAGGAGAAGCGGGCATCCTGCTGGCTGTCAGGAGGCGCCTGAGGCCTGGGAGAGTGTCTGGTTTACTCAGGGAGGAGGCAGCGAATGCAGAGTGTGGGTGGAGCCCAGACCCCAGCCTTTGGAACTGGCCTCCTCTTCACCCCACCATGCCCTGGTGCCTCCTGCCCCTTGCCAGCAAACCCACCCATTTGGTTTCACTCACCCCATAGAAAGGAGCTGGAGCCTGAGCCCAGTATCAGAGTCCTCAGGAGAGAGGAGGAGCGATGGCAGCACTAGGAAGGAAGGCCGGCTGGCAGCCCTGGAGAGCGGTGGGAGCGAGTGTGCAAGGAGTGTCCCCACCAGCTCTGGGATGCCTCAGGGAGATCCTTCTCTAGCCTGAAGACAAATCCTCTTCTCATGACTGATCGATCACTCAAGGCCCTGCACAGGGATCCTTCCTGCTCCCTCCCCTAGTATGAAGGCCACCTGGGCTCCACCAACACCAGGCATTTCCATGGTGTCATCTTTCCTTCTGCTCAGAGCGCATCTCCCTTCTCCTGGGATCCCTCCCCTGAGTCTGCCTCCCTCTCCAAAGTCCTTCTGTCTTTCACATACCTCCTACCGGCAGCTGCCCAGACCACTTCAGTCCTCCCAGCCTTCATTTTCTGGGCATGGTCCTCCCTCCAAGGGCAGGGGAGCAGAGGGGGACACCATGTTGGGGTGGGACAGCTCAGCCGCCTTCAGGTGGCTTGACCCATGGTCAGGAACAGGATAGCACACACTGTCCCCAAAAGAGGAGAGATGGCCCAGGATGCTGTGTAGCCTGAGTTACAACCCATGTGGCTAATAGTGGGACCAGCAGAGGCAGGCCTGGGCCTGGGGTGCTGGCTGAGGTTTGGAGGGCACCGGGCCTGCCCTGCCTCCTCCTCCTGTTTTGCCACCCCTGCTGCTGCTTGGGGGAACAAGGCAACCCAGGGCTTTGACCTGTGTGGCCTTGGAGCTATTTTGCTGGGTCCAAGGCCCCTCTTTGGGCCCTCCGTTCCTGCAGCAGCCACTCTTGTGCTGGCCAGGGGAGCAGGGGTGCTGGCAAGTCCCTTCCCATCCCTGGCCTAGTTTATCTGCTCTATATCTACCCCCTTTATCTGTAAAGGGCATAACCAGGCCGGTCTGTCTCCCACCCAGGCCTCATCCTGACCGAGTGAGGTGAGGCGTAGCCACAGAGCATGCCATGGGTCCCTGTGTGGAGGAGGTGTGGCTACTGCAGGAAACCCCTGCCTGGCCTGTAAGGACTTAAGGGCACAATAGACCTCCTGATTTTAGCCAACTGATTACACACATCCCCAACCTAACACCAGACCCAAGATATGAAAGTGATCAGAACTGGACCCTGACCCCCGCCTAAGCCCCGGCTTGCTGCCCATGTTACATTCACTCCTCCCATCCCATCCAGGGCACCTGGCTCACCCCAAGCAGTGAAGGTCCAAGTCTCCCTTAGTTTCCTGCTTCCCCATGGAGGCCCCAGCCCCAGCAGTTGGTGCCTTACCTTCTAGTCATGAAGAAAATGTACTTCCCTCAAAGACGGAAGGACCCAGGCTGCGACCCCTCTCAGTGGCCTGCATGGTAAAGCAGATTGGGTGGGAGTGGAATTAAAGGGGCTCTGTGAGAGGCTCGTAGCCAAAAGAGGAGGGCCCTCCAAAGACCCTCACAGTGCACCAGCAGCTTCCCCAGGTGGAGAATGGTGACTCGCCCACAATTTGCAGAACACCCCTCACCCCTTTCCAGATCCCTGCTTTGGTGGCCTGGCTTCTACCTTCAGGACCTGCAGTGTGGGTCCAGCTGGAAGAGACTTTTCTTTTTATGTAATAAGATAACGAAATAAAACAAGAAAAGGGATATGGAAAAAGAAGGACTCGAGATGCCATCAGCCAAGAATCGCAGTCATCCTTTCCTGCCCAGCACTGGAAGTCTGGACACATGCAAGGCTACCTTGGCTAGCTTGGCCAAGGAGAAGGCAGCCCAGGCGTGGGCAGCCTGGGGTCACATCGGCCCAGAAGATCCCTGCCAGTGCCTTTACACAAACCCACCTTCTTCCTCTCTGAATTCCCAGCCACACAGCCCTGGGCTCCTGATTTTTGCCCCAGTTCTCATTAGCCCAGCTCCTCTCTCTGCAGCCCAGGGCATTGGAAGGTATCCTTAGCTGAGGTCAGGAGACCAGCCCTGCCCTCATCCTTTGAATGGCTGTAGGCAAATCACTCCCCTCCCCATCACAGGTATCCCCCGGCAGGGAGTGGATGTGGACTCATTGGCCACTAGGGGCTCTGGGTTATCAACTGACCTCCCTGTCTTCTCTCTGTGTGCCTCGGACATGTCTTATGGCACCTGCTTGCTCAGAGCTGCATCCAAGGAAGGCCTCCCTGCCACAGCCCCTGAGCCCCATGCTTTGTCCCACCAGCAATTGCCTCACCTGGCTGCTGCTGATGGGACAGAGGTAGGTCAGCACATGTTCCAGTGTTAATGAACCAGTGACCTGTGCTGATGAACACAGAGCTGGGAAACTGTCTTTGTGGGAGAGCTTCCTTGAAAAAGTGATATTTAAGCTGAGGCTGAATGGTAAGTAAGTTTAGCTGGGTGGTAAGGAAGCACAGCGCGTGCAAAGGCCCCAAGGTGGGAAGGAGCTTGGAACACTGAGAGAATGATAAAAAGGCCAGTGAGCCTGGACACAGCAGATCTAGAGGAGCAGGGGCAGAAAGGGCCAGAGAAGTGAGCAGGGCAGCCACACAGGGCCTTGTAGACCTCCATAAGGCATTCGAATGTCATCCTGCCTGCTTCCTTCTGTTCTGCCTCCAACTAGCCATCTCTGCTCTTACAGCCTAAGGTCACACTGGCTCCTACACAGCTTCTGCTCCTCACTTACTTCAGTTGCACATGACCTAACCCAGCCTCTCTGGATTCCTTGATCTCCTGGCTTTTCTACATCAGCATTTGCTGCTAATAAGTAGATGCTGTGAATCTCTAACCCAGCCAAATAAAAAATGGCCACTATTACTGGGCACAGTTCCACCCTCGTGCCTCCCAAGGACCCAGAGAGCATTGTCTCCATTTCACAGATGCAGTCCCCAAGTCAGAGAGGTGAAAGCAATGCCCAAGCAAATTCAGCCGGCAAATGATAGGGCCAGGATTTGAGCACGAGACTGTCTGATTCTAAACTCTGCCCGCATCCCTATCCTCAGGTTATTGCTCCCTGAGGCTATAAAGCTGCAGGCAGGGAGGTGCCAGGCATGTAGGAAGCAAAGGAGTCCATTGTAAGAAGCACCTAATTCGAGGCAGTAGGCTCCACAGGCTTGTCTGGAATTGTCTGGAAGTGGCCCTCTTCTCACAGCATGGTCAGAGGGCATAACCAGAGGCCCTGCCCTTCTTCCTGGGGTGTGTTGCTGCTGAGGTGTGGCCCTGAATCTCTGGGGCATTCAGAAGGCCTGCAATCTTGGCCTCTCCAGCCCATCCACCAGCCTGACCTGAGCTCTGTCTGTTCTGAGCCTGGGGCCCACCATGGAACCAGGAGCCAGTGACGTTTGAGGCCCTGAGATGGGGTTCCCCCACTGAACCAAAGACCCTCACGGATCCAGGTAACATTTTATCCACAGGGGCATCTCAGGCCATGTGCCTAGGATCAGTTTTGTCTAGTAGTAATGGATTTCACTTCTTGATTGTGTTTTGCTTTGATGGAAACTCAATTTGTGTCTCCCTCAGCACATGGCAGTTAAAATTGCAGTGATTGGACAGGAAGGACCCCTGCAAGTCATTTTGTTCACTCAAGCTTTTAAAACTCCTGCCTCCCTTTGCTAAATATAAAAGTCTCATTCTTGCCTTTAGCGGTAAGCGACATTTCTAAATTATTTCACCTTTGGTTGTAGTAGGCCAAATGATAGCCCCCAAACATATCAGCCCCAAATCTCTGGGACCTGCAAATATTACCTTATTTAGAAAAAGGGTCTTTGCAGATGTCATTAAGTTAATGATTTTGAAACTAGGAGATTATATTGGATTAACGAGATGGACCCTAAATACCATCACATGTATCCTTACAAGAGAGAGGAAGAGGGAGATCTGATGGGTTCACGGAAGGATGGCAATGTGACCCCAGAGGCAGAGCCTGAAGTGATGTGGCCATAATCCCAGGAATGTCAGCTGCCAGCAGAATTTGCAGGAGGTCAGGAATAGCTTTTCTGCTAGAGCCTCCAGGGAGAGTGTGGCTATGCTGAAGTCCTTGATTCCAGCCCAGTACTATTGATTGCAGACTTAAGGCCTCCAGAACTGTGAGAGACTAAGTTTCTGTTGTGTTAAGCCACCCAGTGTGTGGTAATTTGTTACAGAAGCCACAGGAAACCAGTAAAATGATTTAAAACAAATAAGAGCCTCAGTGAATTAAACGAGTAGTGTGCAAACCTCTAAAGCCTTGGAGGTTCTGACCATCCCCCAGGCCAAGGGCTTGGTGTTGCTTAATGTATCCAATTTATGCAGAAGAAAACTGAGGTCAGAAAAAGGCAGAGACTTGCACAAGGTGATTGGCAGAGACAGGACTGGTACCCGAGGGCCCCCCAAGGACTCTCAGTCCTCCCATGGCCCCAGGCCACCTCCTCCCACCCCTCATTCTCCTGTGTGTGGAGAGATGAGGGTCCAGAAAGGTCTAATGAGACAGAAGAGTGAGTTTGGGGAAAGGCTAGAGAAAGCCTGTAGTTCCTGGGGTAGGGAGCTTATCCAACAAACAAGGTGCAGATGTTCTAATATTTTTCTTACCGAAAGGTAACTTCCAGAGACTGTGAGAAGTGTCGAATCTGATTTATAAAGCTTTAAGGAAAATATTGAATTTATAAACAGTATTCTTCATATACCCACAAATTGAATTAAATTGAGCACCTCTCAGTCAGGAGAGGCACCTCATGGGGATTCCAGTACAGAAAGGAAGGGCTGGCTGGGAATGTGACAAGGGCCAGGGATAGCAAAGCGTCCTTGGAGGTGCCAGTCTCAGAATCTTCAAACTCCTCAGCTTTGCTGTAGATTAGCTCCTGTCATGAGCAGAAGGCAGGGGCAGATGTAGCCAAGCTTTGGCGTGTATACATGCTTGTGTGCACATGTGAGCTCAGAGGCAGACATTGGGCCAAGTACGTATACACACAACCATATGCACATGCACACAGACACACACAAGGGGCCTGGAACCAAGCTAGGCAGCCAGAAAGAGTAATTCATAATTTGTTAGTTGCCCTTTGGGTTACACTTTTAAGTCCAAAAGCCGAATGGAGCATGTTGCCACGATTTGTTCTCCTGGCATCACAGCTCCTGAGTGAGACTAGATCCCCAGCGTGAAATGCAATGTGGCAGGGTCTCACACAGCGTCCTCTCTGGTGGTCTGCTGCTGAGCCCACCAAGGGCCTCCCTTCCTCCCTGGGTCTGAGTTCCTCTCCCCTCCCTTATCACTGCCCTGCTAGAGCCCCAGTACAGGAAACAGCTGGCCCAAATCTCCATGAACAATCACCAAATTCCGGTACTCCAGGATTTAGAAAATACTTTTTTAAAACTATTTTTAAGGGGAGAAAGAAATTGGTCAGCTTAGAAGGGGAAGAGAGGGTGGGGTACAGCAGCTGATTTGGGGAAATGGAGTCACCCAGGCTTGGGCCTCCAGCGTCTATCTCGGAGAGACCATTGTCTGAGAGAGGGGGAGATAGAAGCGTGAGGAAACCAGCCAGACACCTGGAACAGAACAGAGAGTGGAAGGCACACACAGAAGAAAGTGAGGACATAGCTGGACAACAGGCACCTTGACCTAGAGCACACAGTTGCCAACATCAGCACAGCCACCTGGGATGTAGGGACCAGAGGGCAGCTGGGCTGACACTGTGGGAGGAAGGACTGGCTCCAGTGAAAGGAACGACAGCTCCAACGATTCTGTGTTGAGGTTTTGTTGTACTGTTGCTGTTTTTCCAGAACCTGCTTAAATAGTCTGGAGGCAGGCCCTGCTGCTGGAACAGTAGCCAGGGCTAGTGGTCAACACCCGGGGAAGACCAGCAAACAGTGTTTGCTGTGCCTGGCCCAGGCTGGCACATCTGCTCAGAGATGGGCCAGGCTCTTTCCCAGGGCTGGGGCAGGCAGCCAGGCCAGATACACCCTGGGTCTCCAGATCTGGTCTTCCCCCTCATCCCCCAAAAGTTTATTTGGAGGCAGCTCAGGATCAGGGGATGGGGGCTGGCTGTCACGGTTGGGGGTGGCACCTCCGCACCATCCAGGCTCCATTCTGCTATGTTGGGTGCTCCCTGTCTGAGGTCTGTCTCCCTGTCAGGCTTAGAGCCTCAGGGGCACAGACTGTCCCATTCATCCTTGACCCCAGCATTGCCCAGACTGGACTTGGACAGGGCGTATGTGCAGGGTGATCTCCCCATCTTGGGAGAGGTGAGTGGATATCCATCAGGGACCCCTGAGTTCTGCATAGAGACTTCATTAGGGGCTCTCAAAGGTCCCTTCTCCTCCAATCTAGGAGGCACTACCTTTTAGGGCCCTTGTAGTAACAAATGATGGAAACTCAGTTTGAGCTAGTTGGGCACAAAGGAGATGTTACTAGATCCCAAAACCAAGTGGTAGGTAAGGCCAGGGGAGTAGCAAGCCTCGTGCAGACTGAAAGTGAGACTCCTAAGCCACACGGCCTCCCTCTCGGGGTCTCCCCTGCTTCCACTGGCTGCCAGCCTCTTTTTCTCCTGCCAGCCCTCTCCACAGGCCAGCGTATTACCCACAGGCTGCTCTAGGGCTCTCCCTGCCCAGAACTACCTGCGGAGAAGGGCTGTCTTTCCCGGGTTCTAAATTTTCAAGGGATGTTGACTGGCCACGCTTGGGTCACGTGCCTGTCCCTGTGGGCGGGGGTATTCTGTGATTGGCAGGTCCCTGAGGAATGGAGCTCTGTTACCAGAAGAAGGGTAGGGGTTGGACAGACAAAGCAAAAGGCATCTCAGTTCACCTACAATATCCCCTCTTCCTCTGAGCCAGGGGTGGGGCTGATATAGTTAGGGAAGTGTATAGGGGTCATGCAGGGACTATCATCTCTCCTACTCCTTGTCACCTATCAGATCAGCTCTCAAATCCTCTCTTTGGCATTTCAGTCCTCCTTTTTTTTTTTTTTTTTTTTTTTTTTAAGGGGTTTGGCCTTTTTGGCCCATTCCGGAGTGCAATGGCACAATCTTGGATCACTGCAACCTCCGCCTCCCGGGTTCAAGCCATTCTCCTGTCTCAGTCTCCCAAGTAGCTGGGATTACAGGCACACACCACCACACCCAGCTAATTTTTGTATTTTTAGTAGAGACGGGGTTTCACCATGCTGGCCAGGCTGGTCCTGAACTCCTGACCTCAGGTGATCCACCTGCCTCCACCTCCCAAAGTGCTGAGATTACAGGTGTGAGCCACCGCACCCAGCATTCAGTCCCTTTACAACTCCCTCCCCATGTCCTTGCCTCTCCAACTTCCCCCACTCTAAACCCTTCTTCTAGCCGGGTAATTTCTACGTACATAGCAGATCTAAGTGGCTACCAGCATGGTCTCTGAGCCAGATTGCCTTGGGTTCACATCCCAGCCTTGTCACTAACTAGCTTTGTGACCTTGGGCAAGTTATTTAACTTCTCTGTGCCTTAACTGTTGTGAAGGTTAAGTAAACTGAGCCATGCATAAGCACTGGAACAAGGGCGGGCTCATGGTGAGCCCCCAGGGTATGTTCACTGTTCCCCTGGCTGCTGAGTCTTGGCTCCCACCAGCCCTGGCTAGGATGCCCCTCCTCTTGTCCAAATCTTCCTTCTCTTAAGGCTTCCCTGACCACTGCACCACCATGGAGAATCCTCATCTCAGAACACCTGGGGCACTCAGGGTTGGGCACCTGATTGCACCAGGAATCTTCCTACTGTTGGTGAGCTCTGTCCCCAGAGCACCCTGGCTCAGGCCTAGGCACAGCGGGATGTTGGGAAATGCTTGGACTCCTCCCCTGCAGGACAGGCAGGCCAATGGAAAGAGAAAGCTGTTGGTGACCCTGGAGACTAGCCCTGACCAGGGACCATTGGAGCTAAGCAGTGGAGCTGGCACAGGTCTCCCTCCCAGCTGCCACCCCCCTTGAGATCCAGGAAGTCCCTGTACCTGTGACATCACACTTCATCCACAAAAATAGCCAGCACATCTCAGCAGCCAGGCTGCAGCCTGCTCTGTGGGGTGACAGGCTGTGAGTGCGAGTCAGTATCTGCTGGGTGGATGGCACCCCTCCCTTCTGACCCCAGAGTGGGGACACGCTCACCCATCTGCAGAGGTGACTGAGGCTGGGAGAGGTATGAGAGGCAGGAAAACAGACATAGGCAGAGTCCAGAGTTTCCAGGTTTAATTCTGAAAACCAGAGCCCATCTGGGTCCATGTGTCTGAGGTGGTATCTTTCTCTGGCTCTGGAACTGGGTCTCTGCCCCTGTTCTTCCCTTCCTTCCTCCCTCTCCTGAGTCTGTCTCAGCTGAGGTAGTGCCCAGGGCTGTGGATGGCTGGGCTGGCAGGGGGCAGAGTGGCAGGGTTTCAGGAAGACAAGCACAGATTAGTCAAGGACTGTCAGACCCAACTACATCCCCATGGAGCCTGGCAGTGACATGATTTTAGTCCACAGGCCCCTCTGAACCAGACACACGTGACTCCACTGCCTTCCATGGGATCTTCCCTGGGCTCTGGCCAGTGTTCCTGGAGTGCCCCCACCGACTCTGAGTGAGCGCAGGATTAGAGCAGGTGCCTACACTTCTGGGCTCTGCACAGCCAGGGCTGGGTAGGAGCATTGCATGTGCCCTCCCAGCCTGGGGGAAGCAGACAGCAGCAAATGGGAGGCTGGCATCCTTCATAGGTCCTGGACCCCCCAATTCTTCTGTTTTCCAGCCTCTAGAAGGTTATTAGAAGCAGCAGTGGAGCCATGGCCTAAGGAAACACCCAGAACAGCCGCGTGTGTGTGTGCACGTGCACTTGTGCACTGAAGCAATAACATCGTAAGTCTGGGAGACTGCATATGCTCACAGGTGAGTGTAACTGTGCCTAACTATTTGTGGCAGGGTGCTTGGGTGGGGTGTGAGAGAAATTCTGAATGTAGGCTAAATGGTGCTAGGATGTGGTGGTGGTGGTGGGGTCTATCTATGTGTGTACCCATGAGGGTAAAAGCTAGGAAGGCTTTCTGGAGGGGGAGACAGTGAAGGAGACTAATCCCCCTTATCCTCATACTGCATTTCTATCTCACCGGGCAAAGCATAGGGCCAGATAATTCCAAACACCAAGTCTATTTAACTTGGGACCTCATTACAGAATTATTTTTTCCATCAGAAAATTTGCTGAAACAAAATGACGTTTGGCTTCAGCAAATATTGAACCAGTTTGCTTTCCCAGAGCTGACACTGGAGGGAGGGTATGCGGAGCTCAGGCCATGGGAGGCCAAATAGCGACTCTTCATTGGCAAAGAGAATCCCCCCAGGACTGCCCAGTGAGGCAGCCTCACGCCTGGGAGGGACACACGTCTCTTTCTGCCTCTGCTTGTGCTGGGCCCTCTGCCTAGATGTTCTGGAATGTTCTCCCCTCTCCTTTTCCACCTGAGGAACAACGGCTCTGCCTCCAGGAGTTAGTACATCTGCCATTTCTGTGAAGTGACCTCTGGTTCCCTTCCTCTCGTCACCCCACAGCACCCCGTATCCTCCATGACAGTTAGTCGGTATCTCTCCCCCACTAAATGGGCACCTTCTTACATAGAGGATTTTCTCCAGTTCTCTAACCCCAGCATCTAATGCACAATAGAGATTTTTTTTTTTTTTAAGACAGAGTGTTGCTCTGTCACCCAGGCTGGAGTGCAGTGGCACGATCTCAGCTCACTGCAACCTCTGCCTCCCAGGTTCAAGCAATTTTCCTGCCTCAGCCTCCCAAGTAGCTGGGATTACAGGTGGGTGCCACAACACCGGGATAATTTTTGTATTTTTAGTAGAGACGGGGTTTCACCATGTTGGCCAGGCTGGTCTCAAACTCCTGACCTCAAATGATCTGCCCCGCTTAGCCTCCTAAAGTGCTGGATTACAGGTGTGAGCCACCGTACCCGGCAGAGACTTTTTAAAGTTAACACATGTTGGCCAACTACATGTGCCAGGCACTTGACAAGGAGTCTCTTTTTTAATTCCTCCAAACAACCTGTGAGGTCAGTTCTCTTTGTAACATTCCCATTTCATAAAAGAGATTGAAACTCGCACTGTCCAGGAATGGGGGCAGGCATTGAACTCATGTCTTTCTGACACCAGAACCCAAGGTCTCAACCGTTCTGTGATGTTACACTGCTTCTCTGTAGAGACAGGAGTCCTGGACTTGAGGTCAGGAGGCCTAAGACCCATCATGGCTGTGTCTGGCTCTTTGTAATCTGAGGCCTTGACTTCTCCACCTATAAAGTGGGAGGACAGGTGCTTCCAGCTTAAGGTCTGTGCCAGTAGCAGGAAAGGCAATAAATGTGCTTTCCAGCGGACATCTTGTTTTAAAGGTTGTCTTCTCTTTGCTTTGTTTGTTTAATTCTTATTTTAAAGGTTTTCTTCTCTTTGCTTTATTTGTTTAATTACAGCCTTCTGTCCATGGCCTCTGGAAGCCTGGCTAAGTGAGGCAGGTGTGAAACCAACTAGGGTTTATTTTCTCCTGGCAGTTTGGAGTAGGGGACGGTGCCTAAAGCAAGGATCTCAGACTCTGGGTTTCAGTGCCCCATCTTCTCTGGCACCTCTGTGTGGTCTGCACTACCCTGCCCAGGGCCTACATTCAAGGCCAACAGGAGCCAGCTGAGGCAGGGTCAGAGCTGGCTCTGGACCACAGGATGGGTGCCACCAAATGCAGAGAGAGCCCCCCTTTCTCAATCTTTGAGGGGCCTGTCAACCTGAATGCCCCTAAAGCTCAAGCTGAATCCTGCCCAGCCTCCCCAGCTGCTCAAGAGGAGACAGAAACCCAGTCCCCAGCTGGGCAGAGGGAACGTGGGAGGCCGTAACCAGAACCTGGCTGCCCAAGCACCCAGCTGTGCCCATACCACCCTGGGCACTCCTGGACAAGCTCGCCACGCCTCCCGGGCTCAGGACAAAGGAGTCCTGGAAGAATGGATCAGTGGGCCTGGAGCCACTGCCATTTGAACGCTTTGCATGCTTCCTACAGGGCGGTGAATCTCTCTCCTCCCCTCCCGCCTTCTCCTGGGCTCCTTCTTGTTCTGTCTCTTTGCTCCCTCTCCCCTTCCCCTCCCTCACCTCCTCTTCTTTTTCTCTCTCTCTCTCCCACACAGCTGCCTCTTAAGAACTCCAGACGACGCTTCACAGTCTTAAAGCAGAGGAAGGCCGCAGGGTCTCAGTAGTGCTATTCATTCTCCATCAGAGAACATTCTCCCTGGAGACGGACAGCCTGCCCAGGGCACCTGAAGCCTGAACCACTGGAGAGACCATGGTCTTCTCACCAGCCTTTCACCTCTGATAAAAGTTTCAAACAAAGCTGGGAGTTTGTTGAGTTGTGAAGGCCGGGTGATCTGTGGACGATCTCAGGTCAACAGAGCTAAAGAATGGCAGCAGTTCAGTAAAGGGACAAAGGTTACCAAAGGGAGAGGGGTCGGCAGACTTCTATAAAGGGCCAGCAGGGAAATATTTTCAGCTTTGCAAGCTAAACAGTCTGTTGCCACATCTCAATTCTGCAGTCGCAGCGCAAAAGCAACCATAGATAATATGTAACGAACAAATGTGGCTGGGTTCCATTAAAACTTTATTTTGGGGCACTGAAATTTGAATTTCATATAATTATCACATGTCATGAAATATTATTCTTTTCTCATTTCCCCTCAATCATTTTAAAATGTAAAACCATTCTTAGCTTGCAGGCTGTCTAAAACTAGGCGGTGGGGTGGGAACTCACTGACCTCCAGGCCAGAGGATGCCTGAGACAGATCTGGGGCTGTGGTGGGACAGGCGCATCAGGCCATTAGACAGCAAATCATATGACCAACAACCCCATGCCACCTTAGCTCTCTAATTCAGGTTCACCAGAGAGCCTTTGGATCATCTTCTCTTGTAACTTGCTTTTGGGGAGAGAAGTGGACCCAGGAGTATACATGTACCCAGAAAACCCTCAGAAGTTCTATTTCTCGTTGTGAATTCCTAACCCAGCATTTTGATGATAATTTGACTTCCTACTGTAGCTTGCCTACTGGGAGTGGTGCTATCCTGCCAAGACAAACATCCGCTGCACTTGAGTAGCATTTCTTATTACAAATTAATAAATTGGCATTGGAGTATGTATATAAATATCCGTCCCTGTGAGCTTGGTAAATGTGAATCTGCCACAGAGAGATGAATCTCCTTAGCACCCAGCTCACCAAAGCAGATTCCTATGTCTCCAGTGCTGGCAGCGAGGCCCATGGTACTTTCTCAAAGTAGACGCCACCATGAGAGACCTCCAGGCAGCCAGGTGGGTTGCCGGCGAGGCTCGGTGCTGGCTCTGCTGGCTCCATTGCGTAGGGCTGACTGCATCGGAGGCTGGGTGTGGAATGATGGGTGGATGGGTGGGTAGATGAGTGAAGGGGCACATGATGAAAGGGAGACTGGTGGGTGGGAGGGTGGATGGATGGGTGAATACAATCAGCAGGTTTGTGCCCACTGGCAAAATTGGCCCTGGGGGACATGGCAGGTGACAAGGTAGCCACATATGTCCTGAGAGGGAAAGAAGGAGCCAAGAACTAACATGTGTTATGCACCTACTACGTGCCAGCTTTGAGGCACAGGGCTGGCTCCCTCTGCCTTGCTCCCATCAATCCCCTCTCCCTGCTCTCATGACCTGTGTGCATGAACTTGACCTCCATGGGTCTTCTCAGGCCCTTCCTGGCTCAGTTCCTAAGTACAAGACAATTCTTTTATGTTCCTGGGGCTGGCAGGAGTTGAGGGGAGGTCCTTCCATGCCCTTTCATCAGCACCAGCCCTCGCTTTATTTGCAGTAGGTACAGAGCGCTTTTGCCCCAACCCTCACTTGTAGAGGCAGAGCCTATCTCAGGAGAGATGTTGCAAAAATTTAGGCTCCCCAAATGGCCTTCCTCCCTCCCCACTTCTTCCCAGCAGTGCTGCCCCATCCGCACCTTTGGGCTATTATGGGTCAGGCTCAGACTCCTTCCCATTCTCAGATCCCTCGGTCCTTTCCTCTAGGAAGCCCTCCTGGATTGCTTCCAACGGAGCCCAGTTTCCTACAGGATGTTGCAGCTGTGCACCTGAGCTTCATCATTTCACACAGAGCGATGTAGCAGCTACAGTGTGTGTGTGTGTGTGTGTGTGTGTGTGTGTGTGTGTGTGTGTGTGTGTGTTGGGGGTGCTCTGAGGCTTCCCTGCCTCCCTCTCCCCTGCAGCTGAGCTGAGATGAGCTCCCATAGGTGCTGAGCAGCAACTGGCTCAGGGCTGATTGCTCCATCTTAAATGAGGACCCGTTTAATTTTTCCAGCGAAGCTTCCTTCAGCGGATGAGCTAAGGGAACACGGCAGGCCTATTGGAGGAGGGAACCGCCAGAAAATAAACCCTGAGCCTGGCTATTATTACTTTTTGTTGTTGTTAATTTATCCCCTGCTTGGCTTCTGATAGGCTCCAAGATGACTAAATAAACCCAGGAATCAACTCCCCACCCTCCCAAACTCAATCTTCAGCAAGGGAGAGCTCAGTCTGCGGCATAAATTAGCGGAAGCCAGAGTGTAAAAATATGATTCTGTGAACAAACAAAAGCCTCCAGTCATGAGACCAGCAGCGGCTGAGCTGTTCCCACTGCCGTCAGCTCTGTTTCCAAGCAATTAGGAGGCAGAGGGAGAAGAGCCCGGCAGGCCCCCCAGTGGAGCTGGGAGGGAGGGAGGGGGACGGGGCAGCCCCCCGGGGCCCTGCAGCAGCCTTCCAGACGCTTGGAGCTGGTGCTGGGGCTGCCTGGTAGGCAGGAGAACTGTCTGTCTGGCCCCAGGTTGCTGGGGGACCCCCCTACCCCCAAGCATGATTTTTGCCTCTTGGCCTCAGTTTCCTCATCTTTAAAATGAGCATAATAACTCCTGGTGGCTTTTCCACCAATCTGTCATGGCGATTAGACAAAATAAAGGGTTGGAAAGGGTTTGAGGAAAGGTAGAGGGAGGTGAGGGGTGATTGCTGGAACTTGCAGCAAGCCAAGGGGCTGCCAGGAGAGTGGGTCCCATTGGAGAACTCCCTTCCTGCTTGAAATCTCCTCCCACGCCCATTCTACAGATGTCAAAAGTGAGGCTCAAGGAGGTTGGGTTTGGCCTCAGTTGACTCTCTAGAAATGGAGCCTGCCAGACACAGAAGCCAGTGGCTTCCCCACTCCACCTTGGAGTCAGAGTGCCTTTTGGCAAACTGGAACCAGATAACTGAGGCTACTGTGAGCTGTGGGCTGAGCTGGTGGGTGAGTGTGTTGGTGACCTATGCCTGGTTCATCTGGGCTGAGCTTGGTGACAGACACGGGGCATCCCACAGCCTGGCACCCGCCAGCATAGTTTAGACTAAAACTACCCTCCATCAGTTCTCTGGCCTCTTATAGGAAGAAATTCTGATCCCAAGAGGGCTCATGTGAGCAAGCCCCTTGATAGGCATTGAGGACCCTGGAATGGGAAGACGGTCCCTGTCCCTAAAGGGTTTGCAGTCTGCTACGGGGGACAGGCTCATGGGCCACCTTCAGGATTGGCCTTGGATGGACAGTGCCTCCCCTGCCTGCAATGCCAAATCTGGGACTCCAGACATGAAAGGGCACAGAGCCAACATTTACTGTGCCCGGATGCAGAGCCTGGTGCTCGTCCTGCGCCATCCATCCGGTTGACTCCATGGAGCCTCCTCTCTGTGCCAGGCACATGGCAGTGAGCAACGCACAGGCACCCCTGACCTCCTGGAGTGAGGGCAGACAGGCACTGAACAAAACAAAGCATAGGATGTGAGATGGTGCTAAGTGACGTGGAGAAAAAGAAAGCAGGAAAGAAGGTATGGTTTGAAACCCAACCACGATCCTCAAAATACCCCTGGTTTAGTCCTCAAAATGCCCCTCATCTGCCAGTTGAGGAAAATGAGACTCAGAAAGCTTAAGTAGGTTGGTTGCCCAAGGTCATACAGTGAGGAAGACAGGAGCTAAGATTTGAACCAGAATGTTTTGATAGAGGAGCTCTGCTTTCAACCACCAGCCAACCACCACTCCAAATGACCCTGGAGCAGACAGAAATCAATCAGAAATCAGTCTAGAGAGTCCAGCAAGGAAGCTAACAGATCAAGGAGTTCCATTTACCCTGAGCAATCAGGAAGGCTTCATGAAAGAGGCAGCAGCACTTGAGGCTGGTCCGGGAGAGCTCCCTGCCACCTCCATCAGAGGCTTCACTGGGCCTGGTGAAGGGTGCTGGTGCAGGCTGGGGCTGCCTCCTGTTTCCCTGCCGGCCACCTTCTCTCAGCCAACCCCTTGCCTTCCAGAGCCAACTTGGCTCAGAAATCAAGCAGGGACAAGAAGTTCCCTTCGTGTGCCAGGCCTGCAGCCAGTCCAAGGCTGTGGCCTCTCCTGCTTGCCTGCAGATGGCAGAGGGACCTCCAGCCCCGAGTTCTGGGCATCAGCCTGTTGGCCCAGCAGAAAGGCTGCTGGGGGAAGTTTGGCTGAAAAAATGCAGAGTGAAAGAATTGATTTTTTTTTTTTATCTACACAGTTGTAAACATAAACTGGAAGATACATATCTTCCTTTATGGGAGACAATCAAAAACACAATACAAGTTTATGGAGGGAATGTGTCTTTCTTATACAGGATATTTTCCCCAAAACTCTTGGCAGCCTGAAAACCACTTCATTCCAGAGACAAGTAATCAAGTGGAAAGAGAAGGGAGGGAGCGGGATCCCAGGGCTTTATGAGCCAGAGGCCTGACTCCATTAATGACCAAAACAAGGGTGGCTTTCCTCCTCATTTCCCCTGTCCTGGAGACCCAGGGCCTTGTGAGATGAGCCCAGAGACCCACATTCAATCCTTGGCAGCCAAGAGCCAAGGCTGGGCCATAATTCCACGCTGGATTTTCAGGGTGGCTCCTCTGGGCATCTAAGGGCTGGGCCCTGTGCTGGAGCTGAGCACACGGATGGATAGCACTCGATTCTTGCCCTTGAGGAACAAGCCAGCCAGCAGGAAGGGGAGAAATTGAGGGAACTGATGTTGATGGTATGCAAAATGAATCAGGAGTGTGTATACGTCTTTTTCTTCCCCTTCCCCTAAATCTTTACTTCTCTCTCGACCTGACTCCGGGGCTCCCAGCCAGGTGCCCACCAGTAACTGCTCGATGAAACTTGCCCACTGGGTCACCGAGGCAGGGCCCTCCATGGTGGCAGCAGGGCCTAAGATGTGGTTGCCCGGAACCAAATGTGCCTAACTCTCTGCAGCAGAAGCCACTTGCAGCGCAGCCACACTCTGGGGTAGGCAGTTCTGTGCAAGTTCAGCATCCACTTCAAGCTCTTGAGGCCAGAGATTCCACTTTCTTTCCGGAGGCCAGAGGAGCCATCACCTCCCTGGAGAAGCCCCCCCAACCAATAGGTGACAGCAGCCAATATATAACCCCCCCTGCCTTCCATCCTTTAGGCCCTCCAGTCCTGGGAGATGCCAGGGGTGTAGAGCCCTGCCCTCCACAGTGGCTTCTCTGTTAATGCTCTTTTATATCAGCTTTTCCTCCTTCCCTGTCTCACTCCCAGCTACCCTCTTCCTGAAATCTCCCAAATACACTTCCTGTAACTAAGTCCTGGCCTCAGGCTTTATATTCAAGGGAGCCCAAACTAAGAACGCACCCCACCACTTCCATACTCCCCAACAGACAAGATCTCTGGCCTGCCTAGCACCTCTGGAATGCGCTCAAGACAGGCATATTCTCATGGCAAACGAAGAGAGCCCAGCCTCAGTTGGAGGAGATGGGGAGAGGACAGTGGGCCTTCTCCTCCTGGAAGCCATCCCTCCTTCCTTTCCAACTTGACCACAGATGCCAGGCTCTGGAGCCCAGGGAACTTGAGGCAGGGCCCGGCTCCACAAGCACCTATGTGACCTGGACAAGTCACTTAACCTCTCAGAGCCCCATTTTTCTCATCTGTAAAGCAAGGATGATGACACCATGCTGAAGAGCTGTGGGAACTGGATGAGGTCGTGTCTGGGAGTGGATGCACAGTCCAAACAGAAACGCATGAACCACTGTTTGTATGAATTTCGTCTCCCTAGACAGACTGCCAATTCCTTGAAGGCGAGGCCCTTCTTTATTTTTTCCTGTCTCCCCCACAGCTCCACCATGGAGCTGGGTACCTAGGAGGCTCTCACTGAAAACTCCCTGGATGGAGCAGGGATTGGCCCTGAGCCCTGGGCTCCTCTCAGACTGGCAAAGCTCCGTATGGCTGGATGATGAGGGCCATTCTGAGCCTGCCCTGGATTGCACGGAGCTGGTCTGGCTCTACGCCTGGTCCCAGTGAGAGGACAAGTTGCCCTCCCAAGTTGGGAATGGATGGCAGGCAGGCCAGAACCTGGGAGAAGTGGTGCTAGCTGACGCAGCCATCCTACCCTCCTGAAAAATTCAGGATGACAGTGTTAGGGGCTTTCATCAGCCACAAGCTCTTTTTGAGTAAAGGGAAAAAATTGGCTTCCACTCTGAGCCCAACTGCATCCGACATCTGGCAGCTCAAAGTAAAGTGACTCATGCAATCCTTAGATACAAGGAAGTGGGGGGAGGAAAGAGAGAAGAAGAAGAAAATCGCACAGAAGGAGGGAGGGCAGGGAGGCAATGTGGCCCCAGACAAAAGAATTAGCCAGAATGGAGAGCAAAGGCTGGTCTCATGCCCAGGTGGCCAACGACAATGAGTTGCCCAACTTTTGTCTTGTTCACCCAGCTTTGGGCCTAATGATAGGACCTCTGGCACCAGGCACTGCTGACCTAAAGAGACACAGGTTTTGACCAGTCCAGGTAGGATAAGAAGTGGCCCTGTGGATAGTGAGCAGCCTGTCACTGGAGGCATGCAAGAGAAGCCGGATAAGCCCAGGTAGGAGTGTGGTAAAGACTCTGGCCGAATAAGTCTAGGAGAGATCGAAAGATAGAGATGTCCAGTAAGACCCTTAGGGGAAGGGTGGATAAAGTCATGGAGATTACAGAGCCTACAAGCCTGGTTGTCTGACTGCAGGGACAGAAGCCATTTCTCTGTCCATGCAGGTGACAAGGGCAGGCAGTATGAGCTGGAGGGGTCTTCTTCAGCTTCCCCTGGGACCCAGGCCTTGGTGACCTTCTCTTCTCCAGTTTGATTGCTCTGGGGGTTGCAGAGAGGACTGGAGGGCAGCCTGCAACAGGGTCACCTCTTCAGGGAGCTCACAGCATGGCAGGGGAGGAGCAGCAGGCCTGTGGAAGCAACAGGCCTGTGCCAGTTTCACAGCACCCCATTTGTCTCGTCAGGGCCAGACTCAGGTTCAGAGCCATGCAAGGGAGTGAGAGGTCAGCAGGTACATGCGATCACAGGAGAATTCTTGGAGGAACCAGAGCCCTTGGAGCTAGTTCTAAGGGTTGGGCCCAACTATGCATAAAAGTCCAGCCAATATCAAGTGAGTGTTGGAGAGATAGAAAGATAGAAAGTGGGGGTGGTCATTCCTGCTGGAAAGAACTGCTGAGCAAAGGTGTGACAACAGGGAAGAGACTGGCCTGGGCTAGGAAGGGAGGTAGAAGCAGGAAGTCAGGGGCTGTGAGGTCAGCCTCTGTCTTTTCTAGGTCTTAGTTTATGCCTCTCTCAGGAATGTCTTTTCAGGGTTCCTCCTGCATGGTTGGAAACCTCAGGCCAGGCTCGGTGGCTCATGCCTGTAATCCCAGCACTTTGAGAGGCCAAGGTGGGTGGATCACGAGGTCAGGAGATTGAGACCATCCTGGCTAACACAGTGAAACCCCATCTCTACTAAAAATACAAACAAATTAGCCAGGCGTGGTACTGGGGAGGCTGAGGCAGGAGAATGGCATGAACCCAGGAGGCAGAGCTTGCAGCGAGCCAAGATTGTGCCACTGCACTCCAGCCTGGGTGACAGAGTGAGACTCCGTCTAAAAAAAAAAAAAAAAGGAAACCTCAGACAATGTTTCCTGTCTGCTCTTCCCATCCAGGGGGAGGGCCACACACCCGAGCAGGAGGTGGGGAGGGTGCAGGCAAGTCCCTCCTCCCTGGATCTCCCATTTCCCACCTGCACAAGACAGGCTGGGCTGTGCAGTCTGCGAAGGCCCTTCTAGCCCAACTGTATCCAGATTCTTAGATCTGTGGCCAAAGTCAGGCCAAAGCAGAGGTCACCTCTTGGCCCACTTAGTGCAACATAACTGCCAGCGCCTTTGCCTCAGCCAGACGAGTCCAATTCCACAGTGGCCTGCTGGTCCTCAGCACCCCCTCCCCCACCAAGTCAGGCATTACCTCCTCAGCCTGCTCTCCAGGGAGGCCTTACCAGAGTCATCCTCACCTCCAGACCTTAGCCCACTCTGCAGCCCTTCCTGCTAATGTCCTTGCTCCTCCTCTCTGAGCAGAGGACCCAGCCTCCAAGGGCCAGAGGAAGATCCACACGGTGTTCGTTCATTCAGCTTTCCTGCCAGGCTGGAAGCAGGTGCCAGGCAGGCTCTGCTCAGGATCTGCCTTGAGGAGCCCCCTTGCCCCCTCCCATAGGGCCCCTCGTTGAGTGTTCCATTTACAGGGGCGGCCTCATCCCCTCTGAGCACCAACAGGCTGATGTACTTTTGTCGTCACCTGTCGTTAACCATGCCATGTTGTTAGGTTTGCTTCGTAGGAGGGCACCATGTGGACATTAGGAGCATGGGCTCAGCAGTCAGACCCTGAGTTTGTGTGTGAGGTCCCACTCGCCAGCTGAATGATCATGAGCAAGTGAGAGCCCTCCCTACACCTCAGTGTCCTCATCCATAAAGTGGGGATAGTGATAGTGCCTATTCTGGGGTTACAACGAGCAGTACATGTGGACTTGTATGTGAAGTGCTAAGTGTGTCACCTGCCATGTCACAAGGGTTCCACGTCACTTGGGGTCAGTGTTAGCATGTTACAGTTGTTAGGACCCAGGCAGGTCCCTCTCCATGTGTCTCCAGGCTCCCCAAGGGCAGGGCTTTGGAGGGGTGTGGAGATGCAGAATGCATGGCTGAGGGGGTTGTATAATAAATGTACTTTGGGTTATTTCATTGATCCCTCGAGTCCCATTGACTCCCAGGGGGTCTGAAGGAAGGGGTGACAGGACAGATGAATTTTGAAGTACAGAAGGCAGAGTTTGCAGCTTCTCAGAGCGGCTTCTGGGGAGCTGGGTTGCCTAGTAAGCCCTGGGGTGGAGTATCCTGCTGAGGATGACATGGCTTTGCCCATACTGGGCTTCATTCAGTGCCGGGAAGACTGAGGGAATGACATCGAGGGACAGGCAGGCACAGGCTCCCTGATCAGGCTCCCCAGGCCCTCAGTCCCTGAGCCCGTTAGTCAGCAATATTTCCAAGCACACTCCAGGCTGCTCCCTTGGACCAGGTTGGAACCCCAGGACCCTGTGTCTACCTTACCACAGACCTGGACTGGTGATGGAGAAGGTAGGGGGTCCACCAGGGAGGGGGCCAGGCCAGGAGGGGCATGAACCACACCCCTGGAGAAGCGGTAGCTGCCAGGGACTGGTATTCTGGCTTTGGCCTGTTTTCTCTTAAGGTCCTCCAGGGCCCAAAATGGGTCCTGCAGTTGGCAGCTGCTCAGTAAACCTCTGATGAGCGAATGAATGAATGAATGAGTGAGTGAAAGCCAGAGTTGGGTCACTCGGCAGAGCATGCCCATGGGATGCACCCCCAGCTCCCCAGGAAAGCCCATCCTCCAATCCTCCCCCTCCCCCAGCCCCTGACGCAGCCCAGACCTTCTCCCTGCCCCATGAGCAACCACAGTCTCTGCCCCACTCTGACCCCAGCCCCCGCTCCTGCCTTTCCTGCAGCCCTGAGTAGATTTCCAGGCAGGCCAAGGAGGGACGTCAACATGCGGGCTTTCTGTTGTCACTAGCTGACAGGTCTCAGGTAATAGCGCCTGTGGAGAACCAGCTGTCTTAGCCAAAGAATTTGCAAATGCATGCCAGGAGTGGGTGGGTGAGCAGAGGATGGCAGAACGCCTCGGACTGGCTCCTTCCATGGGCGCCCCACTCCCACAGCAGGCTGACAGCTGGGCGAGATTTCTCCCACACTCTGAGAGCTCCTCCCACAGGACAGGCTGCAGAGGCGGATGATGCTGTCCATCTCTGGCCCCTTCCTGTCCTGCAACTCCTAGTCCCAACCACACTACTGGCTCCCCCTGAGTAGCACTACCAGGCTACTCCTGAGCTAGAGCAAGGGCAAAGGGAGTAACTGAGGCTCAGACCAGGCACATGTCTTGCTCCAGGTCAGATAACAACCCAACTGTGGAGCAGGTAGACAGGTAGATCTATCTGTCTAGCCCCCTACCAAGAGGGGAGGTAGAGATGGCGGGGCAGAACGCACAGGTGGCTAGCCCAGGAGACAAGCTGCTCCCACAGACCGTGTGGTCGCACCGACCTAATGTTGGCACCTAAGGTCAGGGAACAGCTGTGGGAAGAGGAGAGGGGCAGTTCCCCAGCCATCCAGGAGTGCCTCAGGGACAACTCCCCCTTTCCCAGATCTAAGGCTGTTAAAGGGGCTAATTGTTTTCCAGCTAGGGTGACCAACTCATCTGTTTGTCTGGAACTTTCCTGGTTTTCGCACGTCCAGACGGGTTCCAGTAGAGACCCTAATGGGCCACTTGGAGCTTGCCGCATTGCCCTGTCGGGACCCTCAGTGGCCATAATGAGACAGTGACAAATGGGGCATCTATGGTAGCCCTCCCCAGAGGACGGGCCAAAGTGCAGGCCTCTGGCCTCTGAAGGAGCAGGCCCAGGGCCCGAGGCACAGCTGCTCCACTGTGGCATTCCTGGGGCAATTGGCCAGCACGCCCAGCCAGGCTCAGGGTGCCCTCTCGTCCTCTCCTCGGCTGGCTGGTCTGACGGGGGCTGAGCATCTCTAACTGGGTCACCCCCACCCCCACCTTCACCATCGCGCCTCCACCAGAGATAGTGTGTCAGCTGCAATTAAGAATTTCAAGTTGCAATTAAAAATTAATTGGAAACCGTAGGTTGTTTATGTCTCTCTGACCTCTGTCACCCTTATGGGGGAAGACAGGTGAGAGGAGGAGGAGGACTTTTTAGAGTGGGTATCTGTGGGAGGAGGGGGGCCTCTGAGCTGGCATAGGTTGCATGGTAGCAGATTTCTCCTCAAGGCTAGAAGGAGTGACATCAACCAGCTGGCCTTGAATACCACAGTCCCTGAATTCTTTGAGAGCCCCACAGCATAGAGATCTGTGGGTGGGAGAAGAGAGAGACTACAAGGAAGGCATGGAGGGGAACTGCTGGCAGAGCCAGGCCTAGAGGCAGAGGTCGGGATAAAATTTAGGTCTGCAGAGGGCCATAGCCAGGAAGTGTTCTGGATCTCAGGAAACAGTGGCCTGCAGGAATGAGAGAGGGCTTCCTGGAGGAGGAAGGAACACTAGAGCTGGAAGGGTCAGTGGAGGGCACAAGCCTTGAGAAGAGAGGCAGAGGGGACAGAGCGAGGCACTGACAACCAGCAGTGTAGGCAAGGAATTGGGACCATGTAGGGCGGCTTCCTCAGAGCCTCATGAGCTGCACCTGGTGCAGGGTGGGAAGTGTGGGGACCTTCAGCCTCCCAGTCTCTGAAATGGCCCACATGGTCCTGGCCCCACATCCTGCCTGCCAGGCCCAATGGTCAAGGCTCTCCCTGATATTCTTAGCATAAAAAGACTGAGTTCACACTCCTCAGCCTCCCACCAGGGCTTGGTCTGACAATAATGATCTCTGTGTCTCCAGGAGAAGGTATTTCACCCGCTCGGTCCCCTATGGACACCGAGGCCAAAGTCCCCTTAGCATTGTCATCTTAGTTGCTGCCTTCAGGTGACCTCTGTCCCCTCTACATCTCTTCTCAAGGCTTACTGCTCTCAGCTGGCCCTTCCAGCTCTAGTGTTCCTTCCTCCTCCAGGAAGCCCTCTCTCATTCCTGCAGGCCACTGTTTCCTGAGATCCAGAACACTTCCTGGCTATGGCCCTCTGCAGACCTAAATTTTATCCCATCTGTATTGGTAATAAACCAGTGTAGTGTTCCTTCCTGATCCCCACCCAGGACTTGGCAAGAGCAGGTCCTGTGTTATTTTCTACTCCATGATGCAAATACTTGATCTAACAGCAGTAAATGCAAAGGGTTGTCAATAAAACGCATTCTAAATACCAGATCATGGGTTTGCACCTCAAAGCCCTAGACACTGTGAGCAACAGGGACTAAAGCCTGGGTGACAAACTAAAAGAATGATTGAGTCTGCTTACTTGGAGAATGTCTATGGCTTTTCTCCCCCACTAATTGTGTAAAAAATAGAGAGAAAGAGAAAAAGAGAGAGAGAGAGCACACATGTGTCCATGTCTCTTGCTGTTGTATGCACCTGTGGAGTGAGGTCCCACCTTTTACCACATTCTTAAAGAAGTCAGTGAATTAGGGTTTTCTTTCAGCCATTAATAACAGAAACTCAACTAAATTCGCAGTTTATTTTCTTTCAAAAAAGAAGTCTAGAGTTAAGCTGTCCAAGTTTGTATGGCAGTTCCATGATGCTCAGGAATCTACCTTCCTTCTCTCTTTTGACCTACCATCCCTTATATAGGGATCTCATCCTCAAAGGCCCAAGATGGCTACTTGAGCTCCATCCATCACATCCACATTCTGGGCAAGAAGCAGAAATAAGGAGGATAGTGAAAAATAAAAGGGCACATGTTATCTGCCTGTCTTCCCCTGAAGAGATATTCCCCCAAATCCTCCCTACAACATCTGCTTAAAAATCCACCCTACAAAATCACTGGTGACATGTAGCTGCAAAGGAGACTGGGAAATGTAGTCTTTCAGCTGGGCATCTTGCCACCTAGAGGAAAACCGAAGTGTTCTTATTACTCAGAAAAAAGGGGGAGACTAGGTACAGGGAATGCAGTCAGTAGGCTCAGTAGGCTCTGCCATAAGTAGTAACTCCAGCAAGCTGAATAAGCCTTAAGACCTTGAGCTTGGCTGGCCTGGGCCAAGATTTTATCTCTTCCAGGGAGGAGAGGGGCTGCCCACAATCCCAGGACCACCCCTGAGCCATACCTCCCTGCCCACAGATGGCAGGAGGCCAAAAGTCACCTGGGCAGGTGCTCAGCAGATTTGCTGCTTGGCTAGAGTCTGTGGCTATACAGGAGAGAGTTGATGGGAGAAGAAGAGGCAGGCGAGGCCCAGGCCCTGAGAGGGGGAGACAGATCAAGGACTTGAGTCTTTCATTCTCATATTTGCTGTTTCATTGTGCCTCTAAATTGTGGGCCTCCAGGAGGCAGTGGGCACCATGACCACTCCCTTTCCACAGCTCTCTTTTAATGAAACACCTTTGCCCGCCTCTGGCTCCTGCCAGGAAAGGCAAAGGATGCTGCCCAGAGCCTACAATCCACCCTGCTGTTTCAATTAGGAAAGATGTGTCTTCTGAGGATGTCCACAGTGAGGCTGGTAATTAGGGAGCAAAGTAACTGCCTGCTCTTTCAACACTGACTTGGAAATCTGGAAGGGGCTGTCTGGGTGGTTCCTGGGCCCTCCTGGTTCCCTCTTATCCAGCACTGTTTGGATCCTCACCCCGAAAAAAACTTTTGAGCACTTAGGGGGCTAGGTGATGGGGAAGCTAGACCCCTTCCCAACAAGTAATTATACATGTGATGGATATGGTGAAGGAGAATGCCAGATGGGAGGGACCAGCCATTAAATTGGAGCATTGATCAATGGGAGAGATGGAAGAGGAGAAGCCCCTAGCCTCTCTCCTATGGGCCTAGGCCAGGGAGAGACAGGATTCAGCCTCATGGGATAGTAATGGAAATTCATTCATTCAACCAATGTTTCCTGAACACCTGCCGTGTGTCAGGTTCAGTTCTAGAACCTGGGGATGCTGCAGTTTACAAAGCAAAGGCCTAACCTTATGGAGCTTACAGTTTAGCTGGCAGAGGTGGACAGTAAAAAACAAAGCAAAACAAAACAAAAAACAATTAAACACAACGGCTATGGGAAAATCAAAGCAGGCTAAGGAAATAAGGAAAATAAGGAGTGACAGGGGTGGTTTGCTATTTTCTACTGGCTGGTCAGGAAAGATGTCATCTGAGATGAGATGGAAAAGCCATGATAGAGTAAGCCTTGAGGGTCACCTAGGCTTAGAGGCTATAACCAGCAGAGGGAACAGCCAGGGCAAAGCCCGGGAGGCGGGGAAGTGCTCAGCATTTGTTGAGATGCAGCAAGGAGGCCAGTGTGACCGGAACAGAATGAGTGAAGAGGAGAGCAACAGGAGGGCAGTCAGGGTGGTAAGGGAAGGTGGTCGTCAAGGGCCGAAGAGGCCACAGTGTCAAGGACACTGAGGGTATGGAGCAAAGGACCAGTTTGCTGCAGTGTAGAAAGTAGTCTGAGGGGCCAGGTGTGGTGGCTTACTCCTGTAATCCCAGCATGTTTGGAGGCCGAGGTGGGCAGATCACTTAAGTTCAGGAGTTTGAGACCAGCCTGGCCAACATGGTGAAACCCTGTCTCTACTAAAAATACAAAAATTAGCCAGGCATGGTGGTGTGTGCTTGTAATCCCAGCTACTCGGGAGGCTGAGGCAGGAGAATCACTTGAACCCAGGAGGTGGAGGTTGCAGTGAGCCAAGATCACGCCACTGCACTCCAGCCTGGGCAACAGAGCAAGACTCTCTCTCAAAAAAAAAAAAAAAGAGAGAGAGAGAGGGAGAAGAGCCATCAATGAGGGCTTCCTAGAAGAGATCGGACCGATTCAGAGGCAGAAAATGACAGGCACATTTGTGCAGGGAGCGGGCAGACTGATCCATTGCACTGGACAGGCACAGAGGCTGGCAGGATAACTGCAGAAAGACAGTGAGTAGCAAGGGTAAGTCTGTGTGCCTACCCCATGCCCTTGGAATACGTCCCACCAACTGCCTCCCTGGCCATCTTTCTATTTGTGGAGCAGTCATCACGCCCCATGTTAGACACGGATGCTGTTCCAAATGGATTATTGTAAATGATTTAATCACCCACATTAGCACTCCCTGGCTCCCACGTGGGGGCCCTGGAGCTTCTTTCACATTGGCCCTGGCAGAAGCTTTTCTGCAATATACTCAGGCTACCGAGACATGAAGAGGTTTCCAAAGTACTGTTCCTGCCTCCAGTGGGGGCATAAAAGGATCCGCTGGGGTATGGGAAGAAGTTATTAGAGCTTCTATTTATATTTTGTTCTTTATCTTATTCTTTTAATATGACTATTGTATACATTTTGTAACATATAGACTACATTAGCACAGAAATACATGCATATAATTTACAAATTAATTAATATTGATATGTATTGGGGACACACTTAATTTTTTTTCTTTTTTTTTTTGAGACAGAATCTCACTCTGTTGCCAGGCTGAAGTGTAGTGGTGTGATCTCGTCTCACTGCAACCTCTGCCTCCTGGGTTCAAGCAATTCTTCTGCCTCAGCCTCCCTAGTAGCTGGGACTACAGATGCGTGCCACCACGCCCAGCTAATTTTTGTATTTTTAGTAGAGATGGGGTTTCATCATGTTGGCCCAGATGGTCTCGATCTCTTGACCTCATGATCTGCCCACCTCAGCCTCCCAAAGTGTTGGGATTACAGGCGTGAGCTACCACGCCCAGCCCACACTTACTTTTTTTTACTGCTGGGAGCGAGCTGCTGGAAGTGTTTAGGGTCTGCTACAATAGATGATAATAGCTAACAATTACGTGGAACATGTGCTTTGTGCTCCTTTACTTCTCACAACAGCCCATTTTACAGATAAGAAAACTGAAGCCCAGAGAGGCTGAGTGACATGCCCAAGGCCACTCAGCCTGGAAGATGCAGGGCTGGGATGTGCCCCCAGTGGTCTAGCTGGGAATCCATAATGCTTCTCTGATAAGACTGGGATCCTCAGACAGGAAGCAGAGATTCTAGATTACTCAGTTCATTCTTTGTTTCTGACAAAACATCCCTATGCTACTCAAGATTAGTGGCCAGAGTCCCAGAAGAGCACCCCATCCCCAGCTCGTGCCTGCCTCCCACAGCTCTCCCATGCCAACACAACCTGTCTCAAATCCTGTTGCAATTTCAGCCGCTTGTTTTCACTTCTCCTCTGGGAAAGTGGAGAACAGATGATCTGTTTTGTTGGATGGGGCAGGAAGGGCTGGCTGGTGGTTAGAATTCTGTCCTCTTAGAAAACATGCAAATGGAAGATGGGTGGGAGAGGAAGCCAAAAACAATGACAGAATCCTGGAGTGTTGTGATGGGAGAGGCTAAGAAGTGGGTCATGGGACTGCTGGAGAAGGCAGGAAGAGGCACCCAGAGCCTGGGCAGCAAAGGGCCCTTGGAACAGAGTAGGGTAGACGGGAGGTAGTGCTACGAGCTGCATCTAGGAGACTGGGGTCCTCATCTCGAATCTGGGGACTGAAGGGACCAGGGCTGCAGGGCTCATCTGCCCACCAGAGAGCACAAGCAGCAGCCAGGTAAAGTTCTTGAAGCCTCTGAGAAAAACTGATGGTCATCAAAGGGGTGCGATCTTGCCCCAAGAGGCTTCCCTACCCCAAGCCTTCCTGACTCCAGGGAAGTTTCCCAGGACCCAGTGACTCCCTTGGCCATGGACAGGCAGGGAGACTGGACCCTTTGACTCTCTGACTCAAACCTGAATCAGGAGGGCAGGACTGGAGCCAGGTGTAAAGTGTTTAGATCCTGAGCCTCTAGTATGATGGTTATAATGGATAAAGCAGAGGTTGCCACTTCCTGAGCATTCACTAAGTGCCACATTCAGAGATAGGTGCTTTTCACCTTGTTAAGGCTTCCCAACCTATGAGGCACTGCTATGGTTTGTGTGTGTCCCCCAAAAGGCATGTGTTGTAAACTTAATCCCCAATGCAATAATGTTAAGAGGTGGGGTCTAATGAGAGGTGATTAGGCCATAAGGGCTCTGCCCTCATGAATGGATTAATGTCATTATCATAGGAGCGGGTTTGTTATCCTGGGAGTGGGTTCCTGATAAAAGGACAAGTTTGGCCCCCTTTTATACTCTACCCACCTCTGCATGTGCACATGCCTTCTCTGCTTCCACCATGGGATGACACAGCAAGAAGGCCCTTATTAGATGCTGACACCTTCATCTTGGACTCCCCAGCCTCCAGAACCATGATCCACTAAATACCTTTACATTTTAAGTTACCCAGTCTCAAGAATTCTGTTACAGCAGCACAGAATGAACTAAGACAGGTGCATCCCCTTGTTCTCATTTACAGGTAAGCAACTCAAGGTTTGCAGGATCAGGATATTGCTCCAGGTGAGTTGGCAAGTGGTAAGCCAGGATTCTAACTCAGCATGTTTTGCCTTACCTTGCTCTTAGCAGGCTGTCCCTGAGCCTGTAATCTTGCTCTAAAGGAAAGTCAAGGCCCGGAAAAGATTAGTTTCTGACAGCAGCTCCAGGCTGAACTCTGATCGCATTCATAGACTGAGCTGTGACTCTGTCTATGCAGTGGCTCCTGACCCTGGTCACACACTGAGCCCCAAACCCAGGCACACACTGAGCCCTCACTCTGGTCATAGACCAAGCCCCAATCCTGGTTGTACACTGAGCCCTGACCCTGGCCACACACTGAGCCCCGATGGAAGTCTACATTGAGAATAAAGGCCAGCACCACTATTTGTTGAATAGACAGTTGCTGTTGGACTCCTGAGAGATATGCACAGATCGCAACATCCTCAGTAAGGATTTGGGAAGTTTATGCCACGTGAGATGCTGATGAGGGAACATTTGAAGTTTGTTGGAGGCTCAGGGTCCAGATGTGTCTTTTCCAGTGGTCACTCTCTAAGTCTTGGAAGATAGGCCTTGAGAGACACACCAGGCAGGCATCCAGCAGCTAGGACAGCCAGGGTGAAGCAGCTCTGCCTGGAGTCTGAGGCTTCTGGGAAGGCCATGGCTGGCACTACGTGGGCCTAGGCAGGGACAGCCATGTCTGCCCAACCAGCTCACCAGTCCTGCTACCTGAAGCCTAGGCCACTTGATCAGGGGAGAGAAGGAGCTGTCACAGGGGCCCTTCCTCAGGAGCTCTGGGCAAGACTAGCAAGAGAGGTACCCTCCTGTGTGACCCCCTACCCCCACCCTGCACTGAGGAAGAGACCTATTCCCCTCTAGGCAAAGTCAGGTGCATTTTCCAGGCTTTGTGCTAGCATCCCACAGCAGAATCTAAAGAGGGAAAGCAGCCCATCCGCAGTCCTTCCATACCTGTCTAGGAAGCTTCCTTGGCACCTCCAGTCCTCTTAGAGCTCTCCATCCTCCTCCCACCTTGTATCAAGGGCCCAAGGCTTCTCCTTTTACAAGGTCATATTCTGTTTTCACAACCATGCAGGCCCACATGTTGGAGTAAGTGATTGAATGAATGAATCAATGCATTAGTTAGGGGGTAACTGACTTGTTGTGTAGATAGTCTCTGTCAACATCACAGATCCTCCAGAATGGCATCTCCAGCCCTCCCCAGTAGCTTGCCTCAATTCCTCTCTCCCTTCACTGCAGAGATCTTGCTCATGAGCTGTGGTGCATGAGGTTGTTAAATGGCTGGGGGGTCCTGAGCAAGTCACTTCCCTCCCTGTGTAGTTCCCTCATGGCAACTTACGATAGCAATAGTGCCAACCTTCAAGGTCTGCTGCAAAGGTTACATGTGGTGGTGCATGTAAAGCAGCTTATAAGTGAGTGGCGTCCAGCAAAGCACCTACTACCATGCCTAGCACCTAGCAGGTGTCACTGCAGCAGAGTCCTGGTTTCTGCCCTCTGCCTGCCACCTTCTCTATACTCCACTTGGCAAGAGGTGGGTGGGGCTATCCTTGACTGACCAAGGAATCCCTAACCCCCAACCTCTTATCCCAAATGAGTCTACAGACACGCCCTACCCTGCCAGCTCATTCTAGCCATTTTTCTGCTCTGCCTGCACCCCACCCCTTTGCTCTGGTAGCTGTTTTTTTTTTTTTTTTTTTTTTTTTTGAGACTGAGTCTCGCTGTCGCCCGGGCTGGAGTGCAGTGGCCGGATCTCAGCTCACTGCAAGCTCCACCTCCCGGGTTTACACCATTCTCCTGCCTCAGCCTCCCGAGTAGCTGGGACTACAGGCGCCCACCACCTCGCCCGGCTAGCTTTTGTATTTTTTAGTAGAGACGAGGTTTCACCGTGTTAGCCAGGATGGTCTCAAACTCCTGACCTTGTGATCCGCCCGTCTCGGCCTCCCAAAGTGCTGGAATTACAGGCTTGAGCCACCGCGCCCGGCCGGTAGCTGTTGTTTTAATGTGCACAATACAATTAAGGCAAAATGGGTTTCCCATGAAACCCCCAACAACTTCTCTCTCTCCTCCCTATCCCAGCGTCACCAGGCCCTATTCCCTCCCTCCCTTGGGGACCATGGAGTTTAATTTCAGGACATAATTCCCTGAATAACTCTCTTCTACTGGAGCTTCCCACATACCCCCAGAGAACCCCTGGAAGCCAAGATGGGGTTTTGTTGGACTGGAAGCCTCAGGAATCAGGGTCAGAGCCCAGTGAGAATAAGACTCCACAGTCACGAAATTTCCACTGCATAGCTCGCTGTCCTGAGGGAGCAGGAGAGCAAGCCAGGAAAGAGGGACGGCCAACCTAAGGGAACAGCCTTAGGGGCCCCTCAGTGGAGGGTGGGGCCTCTGTCTCCAGAACTCCCCACCTGGAAGGTGGGAGGCTGGAGCAGCTACACACTGGCTCCCATCCCTGCTGGTTAAGGGCAGTCCTGGAGGTGTTAGCTCCCCTGCACTTCCAGCCTGCCTTGATCCACCGGTCAAGCTGCCTTTCCTGGCGTTAGTGCACTTGAGGGGAACAGGGCCAGCACAGGGTGAGCCCAAGTCCATCCAGAACCATCGACACAGCTATGGTGGAAATCGGAGAAGAGCAGGGGAGATGTGGTGCTGGGCACAGAGAAATCCGGGATACTAAGCAGCACCCTCCTGCTTAGGTTTCAGTGGCTTCCTTTTATTGGAGACTCTGCAAGAGTGAAGATCACAGCCTCCTTCAGTTGGAGCCATCCTGTAGAGTCACTCATTTATTCTGCAAACATTTCCCAAGCCATGCTGAGTGCCAGGTCCCATGCTGGGCACTGGAGTCATGGAGATGAATCAGGCAAGGCCTCTTCCCTCAGGACTTCCCAGCCTAGGATAGGAGGCAGAGCCGCACCTGGATGATGCCACACAGAGGTTGGGGAAGACAGGAGTATGGAGGTAGGCGTTAGCTTGGGAGAGTCAGGGAAGCCTCCACCAGTGAGCTGGGGTTTGAATTGGGCCTTGAAGGAGGAGTAGGTGTTCACCAAGCTGAGAAGTAGGGAAAGATTGTCCAGGTCCAGGGCCTGCCCCCAGCATACCCGATAAGCCATCAGCAGATCACCTTTCCAAATTCCAGGTCAACTCAAGAGCGCCTACCCATCTCCATCTGTTCCTCTACCCCAGCCTGGCCTGGGGGCTGAGAACTCAGACTCAGCATCTGCGGAGACTGAGCCACCAACTGAGTCCTTTTCTGACATGCAGGTCCTGCCTATGCCTGTACTACCTCCGGCCTAGACTGTATGTGCCAAACCCCATGCCCCTCACCTCCTAGGCCCCCCTGATGCCACCTTGTGGCTCATCAGGCCTCCGAAACCACCAGCCGCATGAGTCCAGTGGAGTGCACACACCTGCACTTGGATCCTGGCACCACAGTTGCAAGGTCTGGGGCAAATTGCCAGTCTCTTTGAGCTTTGTTTCCACGGGCTGCACAGTGAGGGTTACAGGAGATAACTAAGATGCATGGAGCGCCTCCCCAAAGCCTGGCACAGGAGGACTGCAGTAAACAGCTGCTATTATTGTCAAGCAAATTATTATTTGCATGGGGAGAACTGGAAGGGGCAATTGTCCAGCAAATAGACCCTGAGTTGTAGAATCTACCCAGCCCACCAGGGGACATGCCAGGACTGCTGGGGCATGGGGCTGGAACACAGCGCTGGGTACTGGGAAGCTACACTGGAAAGGACACCAGAGGCTCTAGCCCTGTCCCCAGGGCCCCAGGCTTGGGCCGGGTTTCCTACAGTTGGCAATTTCCCCTTCAAGCATCTCCCAAACTCTCTCTGTATTAGCATGAGAATAGGGCGCCGGCTGAGACCGCAGGGTCCAAAGGTATTTGTATTCCAAAGAGCTTCCTCTGTTCCCTCAAAGTCCTTGTTGCCAGAGCTGGGAGGCTGGGCTGGGATCCAGAGGCCACTGTGGGCCAGCGAGGGAGGAGAGACACCCACCAGAGCCCACCCTGTGCTCCTGGCCCTCCACCCTGAAGCCTCTCAGAGGGGGGCTGCCAGTCCTCCCAGTTCCCACCCCTGTAGTGAGCCTCAATTTGTGTGTGTGGTCGGGGGTTGCGCTGTCATCTGAAAAAGCATATTCCATATAATAAGTGCTTTGATTTGTTTTTTGCCTCAACCTTTTATTTCTTTGACGTTTTAAATCCTATGCTATTAATGGGAGGAGTATGAAGTTTGTATGCTTATCAATCAAAAGTGAGCCTGGAATTTTAAAAGGCTGAGAAACGTTGCCCAGTGGGATTAATAATAATAACTATAATAACAGCTAACAGTGGGGAGCATTTGCCCCATGCCAGGCATTATGCTGAGCATTTTACATACACTGTTTTTTTAGTCCTCACTACAACCTTGAAATACTGTTGTATTTCAATACATCCCCATTTTACAGATGCAGCAACTAGGTCTTAGAAGAGTAAAGTAACTGGCCCAGGACCCTAAAATCAGTCAATGACAGTATGTACCACAGTGCCCCCCAGCACCTACCTGCCCCTCTGAGGCCTCTTTGGGAAGAACTAGCACTAATGGGGAGTTTGGGGGACCATGACCGGGGCAGGTGCTAGTCCAGACAGAATTACTTTCCTCAGGCCCCTCTCCACCAGTCCTGCTCTAGAGGTGCCCACACCAGGGAGGACAGACTGGCATTCAAGCTAAGCACCCTGCAAGCCTCGTATGTAGCTGTGGGGCCAGAGCCCTCAGGGTTTCCCTGTTGGGCTGAGCACAGTGGCATTTCCAAGGGATGGCCCAGGAGTTAGGGAACAGGAAGACAAAACACCCTAGTTCTACCCACAGCACCCTGTGCCCCCCACAAGAAAGAACCCAGGATCCTGGGCCTGCCCTGCAAGAATGATCTTTACTTATCTGCCCAACTACTGTCCCTCATCCTTTGTCACTGTTGCCCAGGCACACTTGACACCTCCTCGTCCCCTCCTCCCTGCCTACTGAGAGCCAAGAACACACCAAGCCCTTCAGTTGCTCTGCAATGGAGGGAAGAAAGTCTCCAAGCCCAGCCATGTGGTCCCAAGCACAAATTCCCAGCCGAACCCCATGAGGAGGCAGGCCTATGACCGCTTCCACTGGCTCCTTCTGTGAAATTTGTCCTTTGCTTCCCATTCCATCACAAATTTCAGGTTTCATACAAACCAGAAGCCTTAACGTCTGGCTTCCTTATCCACACTGTTCCAGGATTCCAGTGTGGTGTGAAAAATTCTAACCATCCTTTCTATATCGGGTAGGAGTGCTTGGTGTGACCCCAATAGGAAGTGCTAATGAGATTTCAGGCACTGTGGTAGAGAGGATCCAAGGTAATCCCTGTGATCTGTGAATCACACAAGGGCCATGGGTGCTGGGGCCCTCTGCAGACCAGGGTGCAAGGTCGTAACCTGAGGCCAAAGAGGCTGAAGGTGGGGCCAGGGGCAGCCTGGGTGCTAAGAGGTGGGGGGCTCTTGAAGGAGCAGCCTCCCCAGGCTTTTCATCTGCTCGTCATTATCCTCTCCCTCTGCCTGAGGGGGTAATTAAGCCTTCCTTCCATCAAAGACTGAGGGCTGGCTTCACCACAAGGCCTAGCTGGCATGGAAGGAAAGTAATGAGAGCTCTCACCAGGCCCAGGGCGGGTCCCTACCCAATCAGGCTCACACATCCAGGAGACCAGGTTTGAAAGACACCATTAGTGCTCTCCAGGGCTGAGGAAGAAAGCCTAGCAACTCAGGCTGTCCTGAGATTCAAAAGTGTGAGCACTGTTGTCCTGGGCCCTGGAGTTCAGAGGTTCAGGACCCAGCCATGGAGGAGTCTGAGGGAATGGGCGCATGCCCACACGTTGCTCCTCTAATTAAACAGAGCACAGGACAGGGACCAAGGAGGCTCTGACAGCTCAGAAGAAGGAACCACAGAGTCCCTCTTATTATCCCCTTATTATTCCACAGAAAGGAGGAGGAAGAGTGGTTGAAGATGGTGATTGGATTAGTCCATTCTTGCACTGCTAATAAGGCATACCTGAGACTGAGTAATTTATAAAGGAAAGAGGTTTAATTTACTCACAGTTCAGCATGGCTGGGGAGGCTTCAGGAAACTTAACAATCATGGCAGAAGGGGAGAGAGAAGAATCAGTGCCCAGTAAAGGAGGAAGCCTCTTATAAAAACCATCAGATCTTATGAGAACTAACTCACTATCACAAGAACAGGATGGGGAAACTGTGCTCCATGGTTCAATTATCTCCACCTGGTCCCTTCCAAGACACATGAGGATTATGGGACCTACAATTCAAGATGAGATTTGGGTGGGGACATAGCCAAAACACATCAATGATGATGATGAAATTGACCCAGCTCCCTTTGTTGGAATACTCATTGTACAAGAGGCACTGTGATGTGCCCTGGGTATGCATTATTTCATTGGTGACAGCCTCACCACAACCCTTTGGAGGCAGCATCTTGCTATTCCCTCATTTTTTTCCGAGACAGGAAGGCTTCCTGGAGAAATGGCTTTTGAGGGATGGGAGGATGGCAGGAAGGCCATAGTGGAGACAGAGGAGAGGGCAGAGGGCAGGTGGGTGCTGAGAGTGGCAGGCAGTCCAGACAGAGTGAGGCTGGTGATGTGGGGAGAGGGCCAGCAGGGAATGTTGCGCAGACCCTGGAGGTGATAGGGAGCCATTGAATGTTTCAGAGCACAAAAGTAATGGAAACATGCCTTAGGGACAGTGTCGTAGGGTGGGGAGAAGAAGCTAGAATATAGCAGTGCCAGTAGGGTGGTCTGACCCCTGGCTCCAAAAGCCTGCACTCCTAGCTCTGATCCAACAGGAGAGGAAGTTCCTGGAGCCCAGCAGGAAGGATTCTGGCCCAGAGCCACCTTTGGCCATACCACCCAACCTCAGGCAGCAGGCTGCCATGACACTCAACCTGGTATAGTGGGAGTCAGCTACTCCTCTCTGAGCCTCAGTTGCCCCATTTGCTCTGGGTTGCTACTGTTTTCCTCCAGCCATAGGAGGGCCTGGTTGGGCTCCCTGCCTTTTGAAGAGAGCTCTTGAATCCCAGGGACAAGCACATTTAATGGGAGGGTTTCAGGCCAACCTCCAACTTTTAAGCAGCAACTGCCTCATCCAGAGCAGCTGCTCAATTACCTCTTAATCTTCTTGATGGAGTGGAGCCAGCTGACCACTGCAGGTCCACGCCAAGTCTCCAAGCCACATCCACAGATCATACCCTACCCCAGAATTCCCAGATGGCTGGGTGGAGGTGTGGATAGCTCAGGACAGCTTTTCCCTCCTGCCCAAAACTGCTTCCTCATGCCACTGGGTCAGACCAGTAGTCTGGAAGAGAAAATGTTTTAGCCACAGAGACCTGGTTTGAAATTCCACCAATAGTACTTGGTGCTAGGCCTGGAAGGCCCTTCCCAACCTGTCCATCCACTCTAGGCACCCTTATTAGCCATGAACAGCTGCCTCTAGGAGTGGTTTTATTAAATCCATTTTAACCTCTGGTTTGGAGCAGGTTTGGATGGTGGGATTGCAAGACGGAGGGTGTAGATGAGGCAGGAAAGGAAGCCAAGAAAACCGAGCACTGATAACTAACGAGGTTGGGGCATTCATCTCAAAAGCCAAAACCGAGGGGCCCTGTCCCAGCTAGAGCTTCAGTTGAAACCATCCCATTGCAGGAGCCTGGCAAGAAGTTCCCCAAGTCCATGACAAAACACACACACAGGTGTATGTGTACACAGATGTGAGCACACATGTGCACAGACACACACACACAAACACATGACCAAGCAGTAATCTAGGAGAGGCTGTGGACTTTTCCCTTCGGAAGATTTTCTTTTCTTTTTTTTTTTTTTTTTTGAGACGGGGTCTTGCTCTGTCACCCAGGCTGAAGTGCAGTGGCATGTTCACAGCTCACTGCAGACTCGACCTCTGGGGCTCAGGCGATCATCCCAAGTAACTAGGACCACAAGCATGTGCCACCACGCCTAGCTAATTTTTAAATTTTTTGTAGAGATGAGGTCTCATCTCACCATGTTGTTCAGGCTGGTCTTGAACTCCTGGCCTCAAGCACTCCTCCCACCTTGGCCTCCCAAAGCTTACAGGCGTGAAACACCAATGCCTGGCCTCTGGAGATTTTCTGACGTCATGTGATAAGCACGTGTCCATCATGTCCTCATCTTGGAGCTGATGAAAGGACTAGTGCTGTGCAGGACTGAGTTCTGAGACCTGCAACTGGAGACTGGAGGACTGAGCCGCAACTGCTTCCCTGGGAAATCTTTTCACTGATTCTTCCAGGACGGTGGCTGGAGAGGTGGGATGGGGAGGTGTGTTGGAAGGCTACCCTTCTGTGGTGATATGACTCAGACCACGGCATAGTGGCAGGGGAGTAGTGGAAGGGAAAAATACAGGTTTTTATTTTCACCCAAGCACTTTGGTTTTGGGCAGAAGCTGCCACAAGGTGTCAGTAAAGGCTCAGAGAGGTTGGCTGACTTGCCCAAGGTCACACAGGCCTTCTGATGCCCAGCCCTGGGCATTTCCTACTAGACCCAGAGTGATCTGCTCTGAAATTAGTTGGCGGAATCACGGGGCAAGCTCAAGAAGGCCTGAACGACCTTGCTGGGTGGTAACATCAGAAGGTAACTTCTTGGGCTCAGGCCTCCAAGGGGAAGGCTATGTCAGGTTACATCAGTGAAATGGGAGGAGTAGGGGACGGGCCTGGGCTCTGCAATACTGTGTGAGGCTGACATTGATGGCACAGCAGTGACCTCTCCCCACCCCCACACCACCCCAATTCTTCCTGAATGATCGTGGCATAACTGCACTACTCACACTTATCTGCACACCTTCCTTCAACCCCCAGAGGAAACCACTTCATCAGTCAGTCAGATAAAGAGGCCAGGTCCTTTCTGCTGGGGTTTTGAGGCTGGTCCTATTTAATCTTCTTTTCTTCAAAGGCAAGAAAAGGCCTTGGCAGGCTCGGGACCCTCTGATGCTCCCACCTAAGGAGGGACTCTCTGCTTTGGTGTCTTGCTCTCCTTTCTGCCTGGCCTTGTGTTAAAAGCTCACTTCCTCTACTGGGCTCCAGGACCCAAGTTGCTGGGCACAGTGGGGGCAATGGTTAGCATTTGTTGCATGACTGTTGAAGGGAGGCCTTTCTGGAGTGGCCAGCTTCCCCCCTGCCTCTGCTATAGGGTGACCACCTATAGCAGATGCTGCTGGCTGGTTGACCCAAGCCTCTCCACACCCTTTTTTCCCCAGCCACCTTCCAGTGACTGGTCTAGAGATGGCCATGGGACCCACTTCTGGTCAATGAGATAGGAGTGAAGTCATTGGCTAGGGCTTCAGGACATTCTTTCTAAAAGGTACAGAACCGGCATTCCCCTCAGCCTTTCCATCTTCTTTCTGCCTGGAAGTTGGACCTAGGTGTGGAGTTGCTGCAGCCATCTTGCAATTATGAGGCAACAAGCATGAAGACAAGGGCTTTCACACTAAGGTTGGTGGAAGGGACAATGAGAGGAGACCGGAGCCTTGACGGCCTGGTGGCCCCAGACTGCCCATCCCCGAATTTCTTGTACGGAATAAATACTTTCCTCACCCCACCACACCCTAATAAACAGTTAGGACACTGTTTACTAGGTTCTCTCTTACTCACTGCCAAACGCATCCTTAATTGTTTTACCATCCTCCTCCAGATAGAAATGCTGAGCTCAGGTGGAAAGGGATCTCTTTCCCCTGACCTTGGTATTGGCAGGAAAGGTCAGAACACTGCACTTCCATGCACTGTGAGTCCAGGATCCTTTGGAGCAAGAAATGACCTGGAAATGAGGCTGACTTTTGAGTGACCAGTAGCTTCTCTAATAGACCGAGCTCAGGGACCATGCAGTGTCTTCCCCTTCTGTGGAAGTGCCCTGCTTTTCTTACCCCATGCTCTCTCCCAGCTCCACCAGCCTCCTGACTAGCTCCTAGGTGTCTTTCAAGACTCAGCCTGTGTCCCCTCTTCCAAAAAGCCCCTGCCACCCCATCACCCACCCTCAGGATGGGTTAGACATTTTCCCTTGTACCCCTACAATACCACATGCCACCTGTAGCACTGCATTTGTCACCAAAGATGTCATGGACCATGTGTCCCTGTGTCTGCCTTGCACCAGATGAAGTGTCTTTTTACCTTTCTAAACTGGGTACCTACAGCAGGTGTTTCAGTCATTCGGTGAGTCATTGTTCACTTGCTCATTCATTCATTCTAGGTTTATTGAGCTTCTCCTAGAGATCCCAGTGCCAGGTGGAGCAGCTCTGCTGTGCCAAGTTGTCACAGGGCCTAGTGCACCTTGCATAGTGGATCATCAGGAACAGTCCCAGAAGGTTGGCCTCAGGGATGGGTCCTCCAACCACAAGCCTTGTTCTTACAGCTTACCAGAGCAGGGAGAGATGCAAGCTTGGAGCCAAGATAGCAAAGTTGGATCTCATTCTTGGCATTCTGCCTCCTCCCCAACCCCACTCTGCCCTGCCATTCAATGAGGAGGAGGGTCAAGGCCAGAAGGAGAGTCATTGTCCACATAGGTACAATAAAGCTGGGGGTACCTTGCAGGGCCTGCAATTATAATCACCTCCTCCAGGACTCAGATTTGGGAACTGAGGATTAAGGAGGAGGCAGGGGCAGAGGAATAGGACTGCTTCTAGAACTCCTAAAGAAATTGAATTTATAGTCAAACTCTTTTCACAGAGAAAACTCCAGGCCTAGATTATTTTCCTGGTGAATTCTTGTGAATATTTAAGAGTAAATAAACAAACCTTATTATACAAACTCCTCCAGATAACAGAAAAAGAAGAAATTCTTTCTAAGTCATTTTACGAGGCCAGGGTGATGTTGATAACTCAATTCCCACATCTGTAAAGCAGGAATAATAATAGGTGGTGCCCACCTCTAAGGTAGGCAGCAAGATTTGGATTAAGGGAGTTGTGTGTATGGCCCTTAGCATGATTCCTGACATCTAATATGTCCTCAGTGTTAGATGCCAAGAATTGATGCGGCCAAGGCCCGATTCACACCAAGGCCTATGTCTCATCTGCACCATGCTAAGTCTAGAATGGCATTCCTTAGACAAAGAAAGGGAAGAGAAAAGAGAGTTGGGAAATGATGTTGAAAAGAACTTCTGTCCCGTGATGGCCACTTAGCAAACTTGACCTTGCTGAACCGTCATAAACACGCTTCAAAGTAGGTGTATCAATCCCATTTTACAGATAGGAAAACTGAGGTTCAAAGAATCTGCAACTAACTGTATAAAGTCAAAGCCAGGCCTGTCTTCAAGATAAAGCAAGTTACTAAGCAACCAATCCATGGCAATGAAGCTCTCTGACCTTGGGCTGAGGCTACCTAGATTTAAGCGTTCCTCACGTTTTTTCTTTTTCTTTTTCTTTCTTTCTTTCTTTCTTTCTTTTTTTTTTTTTTTTTTTTTTTTTTTTGAGACAGAATCTTGCTGTGTTCCCCAGGTTAGAGTGCAGTGGCGAGATCTCAGCTCACTGCAACCTCCGCCTCCTGGGTTCAAGCAATTCTCTTGCCTCAGCCTCCTGAGCAACTGGTATTACAGGCATGTGCCACCATGCCCAACTAATTTTTGTATTTTTAGGATAGGCAGAGTTTCACCATGCTGGCCACACTGGTCTCGAACTCCTGACCTCAAATGATCCACCCACCTCAGCCTCCCAAAATGCTGGGATTACAGGCGTGAGCCACCATGCCCGGCCAA
>NW_016829883.1:303925-312948 GCF_001698545.2 Rhinopithecus bieti
TTTTTTTTTTTTTTTTTTTTTTTTTTTTTTTTTTTTTTTTTTTTTTTTTTTTTTTTTTTTTTTTTTTTTTTTTTGAGACAGAATCTTGCTGTGTTCCCCAGGTTAGAGTGCAGTGGCGAGATCTCAGCTCACTGCAACCTCCGCCTCCTGGGTTCAAGCAATTCTCTTGCCTCAGCCTCCTGAGCAACTGGTATTACAGGCATGTGCCACCATGCCCAACTAATTTTGTATTTTAGGATAGGCAGAGTTTCACCATGCTGGCCACACTGGTCTCGAACTCCTGACCTCAAATGATCCACCCACCTCAGCCTCCCAAAATGCTGGGATTACAGGCGTGAGCCACCATGCCCGGCCAAGGGTTCCTCACTATAAAATGACTGAAGGAGTTTCTCTCCAGGCTGTTAAAAGACAAGAAAAGCACGCAGAGAGTTCTGACATAAACCTGCCATTCTGTCTCCAAAGTTCCCATGAGCCTACATTCCCCTGCAGGTCACCACCTGCCCCAGCCCTTACATGGCTCATGTCATAAGGAGATGGCTCACTCCATCTCCTGCCTCATGGAAGAGGGAGGTTGTTATTGCAAAAGTAGTACATAAATACATTCTCATTGTAATAAAATCTTAACCAATTCTGAAATATATCGAACTCCTCTACCCAGAGGGGAATACCGTTCAACCCAGGATAGACCTCCCTCCAGACCTGCTTCTGTGCATTTATCTCATTATAGAGACGCATCGTTTCAAGCAGTTCTTTTACATGACTGCAATAATCCTGTAGGTATTGTTCTGCAACTTGCTTTTTTCACTTCACAATCCCACGTGCTATTTATATCTCCTTTACTTTCCTGATGGATTCAGCAGGTTTACCAGAGTTCCAGAGGGTGGGTGCAGAACCTCAGAAAGAACATGGGGCTGGAGACACACTGATCTGGATTGAAATACTGGTCTTGCCATTGCATTTTGGTGACTTTAGGCCAGTCCCTAAACTCTCTGAGCCCCAGTTTCCTCACCTGCAAAATGAAGAGGGCAATAGTGGTTACCTCAGAGGCTCAGTGTGAGATTTCACTACAATATGACAAAGCGGTGTTAATAAATTCAGATCAGCCTCCCTAGGGCTTTGAGCACAAGGATTTAAGGGTCTGAAGGTCCCTGGTGGGCAAGATGGTCCTTAGAACTCAGATCCCAAGGCATTGAGCAAGTCCTTTCTTACCCAAGACACACAAGACACAGGAAGGGAGAAAGCAGCAGCGCAGCGACACGAGACCCCCAGAGCTGCTGTTCCATGGCTGCAGACCTCACTGGGCCTCTCCAGCCACATTGGGAGTGCTGGGTGTCCTGTTCCCCCACATCCCATAGAGGTAGCAGTGGTGACATCTGTCTGGCTTCTGCTTTCCCTAAGCTGGGGAAAAGCAAGCTGCTTTTTTCTTTTTCTTTTTCTTTTTTTTATATTTCTTTTTTTTTTTAACATACAGGGTCTCGCTCTGTCACCCAGGCTGGAGTGCAGTAGTGCAATCATGGCTCACTGGGCTCACTGCACCCTTGACCTCCCAGGCTCAAGTACCCTCCCACCTCAGCCTCCCAAGTAGCTAGGATTACAGGCACGTGCCACCATACCCGGCGTTTTGAGTTTTTGATTACTCTTGCCCAGGCTGGTCTCGAACTCCAGGGCTCAAGCGATCCTCCCACCTCGGCCTCCCAAAGTGCTTGGATTACAGGCATGAGTCACTGTGCCCTGTCCCAAGCTGCTCTTAGTAAATATCTGTTGATTCCACCATCCATTCCTTCCCTTCTGGAGCCTGTTGGAAGATTCTTCTCCCTATTTCAAAAATGAGGATACTGAGGACAGGGAATGTCAGAGACTCTAGACATCATCTGGCCTAGCTCCCTCATTTGACAGATGAAGAGACAGAGACCCTGCAAGGAGGAAAGCAAAAGGCATGGGACAGTCCCGGCATAGAATGAATACAATAAATGCTGCATGAGGGGCCAGATGTTTTATTTAATCCTCATCCAGGCTGTGAGGTAGGTATTGCCATTTCCCATTTTCCATGCCAGAGACCTTAGGTGGCTTTCCACAGGGAGCACTGCCAACAGGAGTCAGAGTTAGAACTCCAGTGCATGAGTCTCTCACCTACCGGCTCCTGGCGCTGCCCTCTCTCACCTCCTGCCAGTCCCCAACCCTGCCTCATCTTCCTGGCCTGCCCCATGGGCTGCAGCTCCCTAGGAGGCCTCTCTGACCACCCTCCTGTGCCCCACTGCTCCGATACAGACATCCGTCCTGACTTTCAGGACCTCTGAGCTCTCTGACTTGAAGAATCTGTCTTCTCTCCCGAGACTGTGGGTCATCTAGGAGAAAGAGTCTAATTCTGAAACATCTCTGGGTCTTCACACCCAGCATAGAGCCTGGTCCAGAAGAAGCAAATGTGAATGTTTGTGGAAGAAAAGGAGGGACAGAGGGAGGGACTCCAAAGTCATGCTCTTTCCTCTATCCCACAGCTTATTTGAGTAAGTTTTTTTTTTTTTTTTTTTTTTTTTGAGACAGAGTTTCGCCCTTGTTGCCCAGGCTGGAGTGCAATGGCGTGATCTCGGCTCACTGCAACCTGTGCCTCCCAGGTTCAAGTGATTCTCCTGCCTCAGCCTCCCGAGTAGCTGGGATTACTGGTATGTGCCACCATGCCTGGCTAAATTTTTTTTGTATTTTTAGTAGAGACAGGGTTTCTCAATGTTGGTCCATCTGGTCTTGAACTCCTGACCTCAGGTGATCCGCCCACCTCGGCCTCCCAAAGTGCTGGGATTACAGGCGTGAGTCACGGCGCCCGGCCAAGGCTCCAAGATTTAATCCCACGTTGCACATTCCCTTCCCTCACCTCACTGCCACTGGCCCTCTCCCTACTCCCCAGCCTCCCTCTCCCAAGTGCTAGTGCTCCCCACTGGTGAGGGCAGCAACCCCTCCCCGCCTCCCCTGCCACACTGCCAACAGCCCTCAGGGACTGCCCTGCCAACTTCATCCCACCAGGGCCCAGGGCCTCAGTGAGGGCTCTCTCATCAGGCCGCTTCCCTTAAGCAGGTGACAAGGCCTTGACCACAGACCCACGGAGGAAGGTCGTGGAGGCCTGGCCTTGCCTGGCCCTTCGAAGCAACTGAGAAAGTGGCCACCTCCTCCACAGTGCCGCCCTCCTGCCGCCTGGAGCCTTTGTGGTCCACGCTCCCTCTCCGAGGTGGGTAGGGGGCTGGGGAGACTCCCAGGGTTTGTCAGCAGAGAATCATAGTTGGGGAGGACTGCGTTTCCATGGATACAAGCCATGGGAGCTGCTGGGAGATGGGGCCATGGTGTACACAGACACAGATCCACACGGACCTGCAAGAAAAATAGCAACAGATTTGCTGAGTCATTGGCCCCACATATTTATAGTCTCTGGCAAAGGCAGACCTGCCTATCAGAGGCTAATAATACTGCAGCAGCGTGTTAATTGCAAAGACGGAGCCTTCAAGCATCCATTCAGACACCCGAGACCGCTCCTTGAATAAAGAGTGGGGCCCTCACAATGAGAGCCGGGATGCGTGGAGGCAGCGTGTGTGCTTAGGAGTGTATGTGCGTGCAGGTATGTGGAACCCGGCTCTGGCACGTTCGGAAAGCCAGACGGAAACCACCCCACAGCAGAGTGTGAGAAAGCGCTCTTCAATCACCTAAGGATATCTAGGATTCAGTCCACTCTACAGATGGGCAGGGTGTGAGGAGGTTGACAAGAGGAGAGCAGGCTGGTTGGCTATGTCCCAGGGGTGAGAGGAGGTGGACAGGATGCTGGTCTGCAGCCGTGAGAGACCTTTGTGGGGACAGCCACTGTCCTCTAGCTCTGCACAGTTGGGTATTAGGAGAAAGAGTTGAAACAGGGCTCTATCTTCTGGAAGGTCAGCCCCAGTGGGCCACCTGACACACCTGAGATCCCAGAGGGCCCCAATACAGAAGGCAGAGTCAAGGACGTTGGTGCCAGGAGCGTGGGTGACATGTTGAATAAAAGCCCAAAGGCTAAAGTCAATCCTAGAAGACCATCGGTATCCCTTGCCTCAGGGAGCCAGGAGGCCCATCTAGCTCTGAATCAGGCAAGCCAAGTCCTCACCTCCTACGACTTCCACCGGACATGGTGGTCCTGCCCTTGGAGCATTGCCTTACAGTGGCATTAGTTATATCTCATTGCCTCTGCCCTTCTGGGAGCTTCGCCTGTTCCCAGCACCTGGAAGAGTAGGCCCTCGGTGAGGGCTTGTGGATAAAGAACCAAATCCCTCTGGTTCTTTGAAAGCAGTTCTTGGTCCCCCAACTCTTCTGAACTCTAAGCCAAATCCTCCCATAGTTTGGGTTCAAGTCTCATTCCTGGCTCTAGTCATCCCTGGACGTGCTTCTTCTTACACTGAGTCCTTCACTGGATGCAGAGGGCAGAAGATGGGTCTCTGAAGGGATCCCTGCCTTCTTATTTCAGCACACACACTACTGCCTTCGGGACAAGTAGGGCAAGGATTGCTGAGTGCAGCCTTCCCTTTGCTGCAGCTGAAGCAGCCTCCTGGCCTCTAGCCTCCAGCCCAGCCTAGGAGGACAGGGTCATACTCACCCCGAGGGAATCTGACAGCAGATGGGTCGTGGCCTCCAGGGACCCCTGAGGAGCAGCAGAGCAAGGCTCTGCAGGGAGGAGGAGTAACCAGGCTCACTGCATGAGCTGGGCCTCCATTTCTCCCACTCCTACCCCCAAAACAGCTCAATCATTCGTGACTGAGTTCACAGCATTCTGAAGTAAGGAGGCAGAAAAGGAGGGAGGAGGGGAGAAAAGAGAGGGACATCCTTTCAGTTCTCACTTCTCTTCAGGAGAAGGTTGACTCAAGAGCTATTATTAATAGTAAATTAAATAGTGCAGTTATTCTGAATAATAAAAAGCTCTTCTGTTCCAAGTTTTCACTGTCCTCTCTCGAGGGAAATACTGCTGTGGCCTGAGATGTGGCGTCTAGTGAATGGCATTAATAGGACAAAGCAGATGCTCCCACTGTGCCCAGTCACAGGCCACCAAGTCCCCTCCAAAATGCCTCCTCCACCCGAGCATCAAGGTGCAGGGAGAAGACAGGCTTCAGGTGCTCCGGACACCCCAGATCACCCTGCGGTGATCACACCGCAGAGCCCAGGCTGTGCTCACCTCAGGGTGGAAACCTTGTCAGTGGCATCCCTGCTGGTGAAGAGTGGCCCTCCCACCTGCTAGCCATGTGACCTTAGGCAAGCAAGCCCTCGAACTGTTCCATTCCCTCATCTGTAAAATGGGGATACTGATAGTATCTCTCTCACAGGTTTGCTAGAAGGATTAAGGTTAATATGCATAATATTGTTATTATACATATAAAGGGCTTATAACTGTGCCTGGCATTTAGTGCAATGTAAAGGTTTATTAAATAAGAGGCTGCAAGGTTGTGCAGAAGGCAAGCCCAAGATCCAAGACTCCATGCGTCAGGCTCGTTGTGATTTAAACCATTACAGCAGAGAGCTCCTCAGTAGGTGTCAGCCCAGGCTGATGAAGGGGACACAGCAATGTGATGTCCTGCTCCTCTCTGGGCCTCAGTTTCTCCGCCCATGCATGCCCATGCATGAAGCGACAGCTATGGCTCAGCCTGAGCTGACCTGTAACTTATAAAACAGCTAATGTCCATTGAACTCCTACTACATTCCAAGCACTGTGTTAAGTGCTTTATAGTCCATCAGTCATTTCATGTAATCCTCACAACACCTCCATAGGTAGGTACTCTGTTTCACAGATGAAGAAACTGGGGCTCAGAGAGGCTAAGTAACTTGCCCCAAATCACACAGTTAGCAAGAAGTGGAGCTAGAATTTGAACCTGGGTCTGCCAGACTCCACAACCCAACTCCGATGCCCTTGAAGTCATGTCACCGAACTTCTTATTATATTGTAGCCAGGAATGTGTTGTGTAACTCAGGATTGCTTGGATGAAGGAGAGAGCAAAAAAGAAAGGGCAGGTCTGGGCTGGTCCTGTCCCACCCTAGGCTTAGCAGCCAAGCAGCCCTCCATTTGATACAGGTTGAACATCCCTTATCCAAAATGCTTGGGATCATAAGTGTTTCCGATTGGGGATTTTTTTTTTCAGATTTTGGAATATTTACAAATAGTTACTGGTTAAGCATCCCAAATCTGCAAATCTCAAATCCGAAATGCTCTGATGAGCATTTCCTTTGAGCATCATGTCCATGCTCAAAAAGTTTCAAAATTTTGGAGTATTGCAGGTTTCAGATTTTCAGACTTGGGATGCTTCATCAGTATCGGCTTATCTGAAGAGGTGAGGACTCTAGCTGGCTGCCTAGTAGTTGGGGGGAACACAGAGAGTTGAAAATGGATCCCATGGAGAGTGAGGTGAGAAGATTCTGGAGGAATCAGGGGATGAACCTGAGGCCCGGTGGAGAGCCAGACACAGAGTTATTGCCAGGCCCAGGCCCAGAGCAGGTGCCAGCATCTGGGATGTGCAGGAAACCCCAAGGGATGCAGCCTATCACAGCCTCTTCTGCTCACTCCCTCCCATCTATGCCGAGTCATCTGGTCCCTCCTGGGCCCACTTGGCTTCCTCTACTGCGTCTCCAATGGCAGCAGCTTTTGAGGGGGTAACACTCTCCCCTGGGGCCCGGACGCTGTGCTAAGTCGTTGTTTCTGAGGAGGAAACAAGGCCGACTGCATTTTCTAAAGAGGCTCCAGGGGGCTGCATCCACCTGTGAGGCCTGCGCCTGGGGCCTCTCAGCGGCCACCACTGGGACAGCGAACCCTGCGGGTTACAGGCGGTGGGTCAAGCAGGTGGTCCACGAGTGTGAACAAAATGTTTAACCTAGGGCTGACTGAGAAACATTTGCGGTGGGGCAGACACTGGGCTGGGAGATGAGATGGGGTGGATCAGGCTGTTTCTCAACCTCCTGGGGCTTCTAGAGATAGAGGTGAACATAGAAGCTACCCTCCCCCTGGTAAATAGCAAAGAGGCAGGTAACTGAGCTTTGCCAGGTCAGAGGAGCAGGTACTGATACATCTTGCCTGGGAAGGAAGGTGGAAAGGACATTCCAGGCAGGGGAGCAGCCAAGTGAGAGGGCTGGAGGCATAGGAGACATGGGGGAGGCACCTTCCAGGAGTTCTGGTCCTGTATGGTTCTAGGGGAGAGATTGGGGTTAAAAGCCGGGGTGGGGTGTGGACAGAGGCCAGTTGTAAGAGGCCTGGAAAATGCACACAGAAGCTCGAGTTTCCTGCTGAAGGCAATGGGGAGCCACTAAAGGGAGTCATGTGATCAGACTGGCCTTTAGAAAGATCACCCTGGGACAAGCTGACACCCCATCCAGCTCTCCAGAGCCCCAGCTCAAGCCCTTAAGCATCACAGTGCTTCTACCCGACAGGCCATCCTGGATTAGGGAGTGACGAGGGAAAAGTTACAAGTTCACATCCATGGGACTCAGCACAATACAGATCCAACCAACCCAGATTCTCCCCGGCAATGGATCTCTTCCCTAATTCACAGATGTCTACGCTAGAAGTGATGACATTTACATATCAGAAAATCAGTCCCTATGATTAATCATGTCAATTACCAGAAAGGAAATAGTTTTGTGATAATCTTAACTGACATCAAAAACTCATTTGATAGAACTGAATATCCACTCTGCTGAAAACCCTTAGTAAAATAAAAATAAAAGAACATTTCCTTGGCATAATAATAATTTTAAAATCCTATGCGCAACCAACCATCAACATCATTCTTAGCAATAACACACCTAGCCAGGGTCATTCATGTTTTAGTGAGGGTGGGATGAGAAAGCCTGCTATTATCACAGTTATTTCACATTGTTTTGGAAGTTTTAGCCAAGGCAAGAGTACATTAAAAGACAAAGGGAAACACAACATTTGGAAAGGAGGAGAAATTGCCATCGTTATTTGTACATGATATTATTGTTTACCCAGAAAACTCAAGAGAATCAACTGGAAAACTAATAAGAGACTATGAGCGAGGTCAGTAAGATGATAAGTTTTGAAATAAATACACTGGCAAAATCCAATTAGAAATCTTAAGAAGAAGAAAAGTGAGGAATAGAGTGAGGCAGTAGCTCAAGGGTACTCAAGGCCAGAGAATAAGCCCAGGCCCCTCAAGGTCTCCTGTTGGGGCACAGCCTAGCAGGGAGGGGGAAAGGAAGATGGGGTGCACCAGCTGGAGCTGCAGAGGGCAGGGAAGCGGGGAGGAAAGGGGTATCCTGAAACATCTTTCTGGGCTGGTAACAATTGGGCTTGGACTGGGAGCTACCCTGTTGGGGGAATATCCAGTCCTGTGGGCCTGGTTACCAGCAGCCCTGGCAGACAGCAGCTCAGGGCAATGGGATGCAGGCAGTTCTGAGAGCCAGTACCTGACTGCTGGGGGCTCCAGGATGCAGCAGGTCCAGGGTAGAGAACTGCAGACCCTGATGGAGAACTGTCATCCACTGCGGGGCACAGAGTCCAGCAATGAGATTCCAGCTAAGTGTCGCTGAACATTTGATGGGCTGATTACAAATTGCTCCTCTGGATTCATTAAAGTAGATTTCCCAAGAGAACCTGTCCACGGCAAAGAGTCACACCCAGCCAACCTTTAAGCTCCATTCTGATGTCAGGGGCTGGCTCCTCAGTTCTCTGCCTTCAGGCTCCTGGCAACTGGGACTTTTCTTGCTTGGGGTGGCATGATTCACCTGGAGGCATTCGGCAGGGCTGCAGATGCACAGGCACTAGCTGCAGTGCCCCCAGGGCCATTCTCAGAAAGTGAAGCTTGATTTTTTCTCCATCCATGGTGTGAGTACGGCATGAAATGCATGCACGGCTCCTCTCACATGATGAACAATCTCTGGGATTTCCAACCAAATTTCTCCTTTCTTTTTTGTCCTCCTCACTCACAGTCCCCATCTGCATGAGAAGAAAAGAAAAGAAAAGAAAAGAAAAGAAAAGAAAAGAAAAGAAAAGAAAAGAAAAGAAAAGAAAAGAAAAG
>NW_016829883.1:314541-330807 GCF_001698545.2 Rhinopithecus bieti
GAGGGGAGGGGAGGGGAGGGGAGGGGAGGGGAGGGGAGAGGAGAGGAGAGAAAGAAAAGAAAAAACAAAAGTCAAACAAACAAGACATCACTCATTGTCCCCCATCTACCCTCCGACCCCACCCCACCCTACCCCATCCCACCGCATTTGCTCCCCATCCACTCAAACAATTGCCCTTGTCCAGGGAACAAGATAATTACTTCCAGATAAGATGTTGCCATTTACAAGGAGGTTTGGTGCAAAGCAATGGTTGGAGCTTCCATGGTAGAATTTTAGGACAATATGTAGGAGTATAATATTTTAGACATTAAATTCTATATTCTAAATTCTATATTTAGAATTATGTGAGGATCAAATAATTGAAAGCTGGAATTTTTTTTTTTCTTTTTGAGATGGAGTCCCACACTGTCACCCCGGCTGGAGGGCAGTGGCAGGATCTCCACTCACTGCAACGTCCACCTCCCAAGTTCAAGCGATTCTCATGCCTCAGCCTCCCAAGAAGCTGGGATTACAGGTGCCCACCATCATGTCCAGCTAATTTTTGTATTTTTAGTAGAGACAAGGCTTTATCATGTTGGTCAGGCTGGTCACGAACTCCTGACCTCAGGTGATCCACTCGCCTTGGCCTCCCAAAGTGCTGGAATTACAGGCATGAGCCACCACGCCCGGCCAGAAGCTGGAAATTAATGAGTTCAATACAGACTCCAAACTTCTTGAGGAGGCTGTGGCTGTTGAGTGGTGGGGAGGAAAAGAAGGGAAGGAGAAAAGAAACAAACACATATTGAGTACCTACTCGGTGCTTTCCCTGTGATGTGCCATGTAGGCCACAACCAAAGAGCGCAGGCATTATGTACACCTAGTTTCAAACCCTGTTCACTTGGATCCCATGATCTTGTGTGCCCGAGTTCCAGAACCCAGTTGCTCCTGAGAAAGCCAAGCTTCAGAGAGCAGGGCTCTCACTCCCAACCAGACTCATATGGCTTTCTCCGTTCACTCCCAGGCCTCTACTCTGCTGCTCACCCACCTTGGTCTTCTCATCTGCCTTGGTGCCTAGAATTACCCTATCACTGTTTCCTACCTTGGGGTCAGAATTGCCCTCCCACGGGTGCTCTGTGACCACACAGACAGCCCTGTGAGGGCCACACTCAGCACCAAGCCCTCATGGAAAGGAACTTTTCAGGCAGGACGGGGTGGGGCACAGAAAGGAAAGGTGGGCAGTTTCTGTTGCAGGTCCTGGCCTGGCATGTCCCCAGCCCCTAGCCTTCCCTCTTCGGCAAGCTCACTGATTACCTGGAGTCCTCCTCCTCAAGTTCAGCGTCTGGGAGAAGACTCTTGGAGGTGGGTTTGTTTGGCCTAATTCACCAAGTCCCCCTGGCTCCCTTGGTCTTGTCACCATGGAAACCCTGTGAGGTCACCAGCACCATTCAAATAAGAGAAAAAACGTTTCTCCCTCCCACAAAATGAGCTCCTAGTTGACTCCAGTGGCTTCTATGGAGGAACGGGAGGGCAGGGCTCAGTCCAGGGAAAGACCTGGCCCAGCCCTCAGGGATGGATTAACCCCTTGATGCCCAGATGATGGCTGCTCAGACACACGCCTTCCACCTCCCTGAAGTTTCTCAGGCATCTGCGCCCGGGAAGAGTGAATCCTGCAGCTTTGTGTACACACCAAACAGCTTCATGCTGTACCTGGAAAGGTGGGGAAGGGGCTCCAGGCAATGCTACTGAACAAAAACTGCCTACTGGAGATTCAGGGAGCTGTTGGGAGGCAGGAAACTGGGGGAGAGAAGGGAGTTGGAGCTCTGGGTCCCTGCTCCAGACCCTTCTCCCTCTCAAGCAAAGGTGAGAGCAGGAGCTGCCAGGTATAGCCAGTACAAGAGCACAGGGTATTGATTGGGCTCTCCCCATGCCCATGCATTCTAAGGTTGGCTCAGCTACTGAAGGCCCTTCACACCCTCTTCCTCCATGCTGCCAGCATGCCTGGGACGCTTGCCCACACTGGAGAGGACCCAGCCCACCTTCTGCCTCCATTTGAGGCCAGCATGAGGGCCAACAGCCAGCTCCTCATCCACTTCTCTTCTCTAGCAGGCCACCCGGCTCTGGCCTATCCCTCCCAGGACCCAGAATGCCTCCCTGTGCTGCCCTCCTGGAGTCCACATTCCTCTCACTACCTCCAGGACTTTTCCCAGCACCCACTCCCACTGCATGTCTCCCCACCATCCCCTCTGNGCTGTTGGGAGGCAGGAAACTGGGGGAGAGAAGGGAGTTGGAGCTCTGGGTCCCTGCTCCAGACCCTTCTCCCTCTCAAGCAAAGGTGAGAGCAGGAGCTGCCAGGTATAGCCAGTACAAGAGCACAGGGTATTGATTGGGCTCTCCCCATGCCCATGCATTCTAAGGTTGGCTCAGCTACTGAAGGCCCTTCACACCCTCTTCCTCCATGCTGCCAGCATGCCTGGGACGCTTGCCCACACTGGAGAGGACCCAGCCCACCTTCTGCCTCCATTTGAGGCCAGCATGAGGGCCAACAGCCAGCTCCTCATCCACTTCTCTTCTCTAGCAGGCCACCCGGCTCTGGCCTATCCCTCCCAGGACCCAGAATGCCTCCCTGTGCTGCCCTCCTGGAGTCCACATTCCTCTCACTACCTCCAGGACTTTTCCCAGCACCCACTCCCACTGCATGTCTCCCCCACCATCCCCTCTGGCCAGTGGGTCTCCTCGCTGTTCTAGGTCTAGAACATGCTGCTTCCCTTACTCACATTCCTAAGACAACCTCTCCCTCCCTTTGTATCTATTTTAATCCTGTATTACATTCCTTCACCATCATCTATGCACTTTCACCTTTCTATTTACACAACACCCCAGCACTACCATCAGCACCAGGCTTCCCATCAGCACCAACTCCACTCACCACTATCGGGAACAACCACCATCCCCTTTCTATCACACTGCCCCTCACCACCGTCACATCTTCTCACCATTGTCACCACCACCCCACAGTCAATGCCACACCACCATTTCTACCATCACCACCACTGTCATCAACACCATTCTCACCATCTTCATAATCACCATCACAACATGGCTGTCACCACAACCACCATTCCTACCACCCTCCTGTCAGTACCACCACCACCATCTCCCTCATCAGTGCTGAACTCACTATTACCACCACAGTTACCATCACCATTCTTACCATCATCATAAGTCATCACCACCAAAATTGTCATCACTACCACCACCATAACTGCCATCCTATTGTCAACACCAGCACCACCACCATCTCCATCATTGGCACAGCACTCACCATCAGAACCACTGTTAACCTGTTACCACCATTGTCCATACCCTCATCAATATCACACTGTCATGACCACACATTGCTATCATCATGACCATGCACTCATCACCACTACCATCATTTGGAGCGAAATAATGTGTTTCTTCATAAAATCAATCAAGCAATCAATTTCAAATCCTTCAATAAAGGCCATAAAAGAACCTACATAGAGTGAAGCAGCTGGACCTCACGGCCCCCATTCTTGCTCCTTAAGATTCTGCATCCTTTGGATAATCTCACACTAATTGGCTATTGTTGCCACCAAACTGGCCCTAGGAGCTCTTTCTTTAACACCTCAAGACACAGCTGAGATAGAGCTAGAGCATTCATAGTAAGTGGAACAATAATATTGAACAACTGATGAGAGTATAAACTGGCACGAACTTCCTGAAGAGTAGCTGGACAATACAAGAAAAATATTTGAAAAGTGCATTCTCGGACATCTTATGTCTAAGAAGTTATCATAAGGCAATAATTAGATAAATTAGCAAAGATGATGTGTGGATGTTATAATAGCAACCATTGGAAACAGCCTACATATATAGCAAAAAAAAAAAAGAGAGATTGTTTGAAGAAACTATATGGATTAATATGCAGCCATTAAAACAGAAAATATAGATTTACCTATTGACATAAAAATATGCTGACTCTATATTGTTAATGAGCAAAAGCAGGTTTCATATCAGCATTTAAAAAATTATCCTCTAGTTCTAAAAGTGTAAATGTCTTCATGAAATAAGGTGAAAATATTTTCACACCTGGCATCAAAATTCTTCTTAGACAGAAAACTATCTTTGGGGGAAAAAAAAAAAAAGAAATTTGGTCATCTGGATATACGGTGATTGCAAACCACTAAGCATGAGACAAGGAGAGGAATTCCTTTTGCTCCTGAGGAAGACGGAAGAGAAAGGTGAGATGATCAGAGGAGAAGGGAAAGTCAAAGAAGTTAGCATGGAGGAGATGGGGCAGATGCCAAGAAAAATGCCTGGTGAGGCCGAGGAGGGAGGATTGCTTTAGACCAAGAGTTCGAGACCAGCCTGGGAAACATAATGAGACCCCCCCATCTCTACAAAAAATATAAATAAATAATTAAAGTTGTTTGTGTCACTACAGTATGAACCATTTCTTCTTCTCCCCCACACCAAAATTTCAGTCCAGTCTACTGGATGCTCAGAGTTTCTGAATGAAGGATTTTTCTGTGAGAATTGGAAAAGGGGCCAAGTTTCAGGTCTGATCCACCCCAAAGTGGTTCTTTCTGGTGGAAAAAAAAAATTAGGGATGACTTATACATTTGTTAGTTTTATTTGTATCTTCTAATTTTCTAAAAGAAACAGAAAATAAAAATAGTAAATATCAGGACCACAAATGGGGAATACATCATCAAGTCAGAGGGAAGTGAAGAATTTGGGCCACAAAATGTGGCCTATGTCCTCTCCCACAGACCCCAGGCTGTTTTCACACTGTGGGCACTGTCTTGATACCCAGCACCCAGAAGCATCTATCTAGATGTCTCAGCACTCTGAAGCATGATCCCAAGAGAGGAAAGTTCTGGGGAGACACAGGGAATCCCTGCTCCAATGCCTAAATGTAGCCCCATCTTCTCACTCTGATGAGAAGCTCAGAGGACCCACATCTTCCTGCATGGTGAACGACAGGAGGTGATCCCCCTTTTCAGGGGTGTCCTGTCACTCACAGGGACTTAGGCATGTAAGCCTTCACAAGAGACACCACAGCAATCCTAATAATCATTTAAGAGGCACACACATAATCGCAGTGTGGTCATTGGTTTTGGTACACCACCAGCACCATCATCATCACCATCGCCATCATAACTGTGAGTGACCTTTTAATTCAAGCAGTGTACATCTGTCCAGTTCTGCCCACCTCCTGGGTCAGCTTGAGGGGGCCTGAAAGGACAAAAAGGAGAGGCCACTGTGGGGGGAGTGCTCTTTCGTTCCCATCTCCCAACATGTCCCTGATATGCACAAAACCCTGTAAAGTTCATTCACTTGGTACTCAATGGAATAATGTAACTGGTAATGAATTTGTTTTGTATTCAGTTGGACAACACTGTTAGTTATGAATTTATAATTTGCAGAGGGATAAGCCTTTTTTTTCTTCAAGGCGTCAGAGAAGCTGTTGCTTACAAACTTGTAATTTGCCGCTGCAAATCCATCTGTAAATGACACTATTGCAAGCTGAAAATCTCCCCGGCACAAGGAATACAGCCTCAGAATTAAATTGTGTGTTTGACAAGAACCTGCTGTTCTTGTCCAGCCCTGGCCCTCTTGTCCCGCCCTTCCTCCTGAGTTCAGCCTCAGTCTTGCCGGCTTCCTTCCCAGTCAGTTCAGCCGCCACCACCCTCACTCCCCAGCAGTCCGGCCTTGAGCCCTCTGCTCCTTTCTTTCCATATCCACAGGGGTGTAAATAGCCTAGCCAAGATCACATAGCTCTCTGGGGGAAAGTGCAGACAGGCTCAGCCAGTACCAGCATAACCCATGTCTGTGGGATAAACACAGAACTCCATTGTCCATTTCTAACTCTCACTGGGCCTTTGTTTCCCCATCATTGATGGGACTGTGCTGTGGTTTACATGTGTCCCCCAGAAAGCATGTCTTGGAAATTTAGTCCCCAGTGCAACAGGGTTGGGAAATGGGGACTAATGGGAGGTGTTTAGGTCATGAGGGCTCTGCCCTCATAAATGGATTCATGCTTATTATATAAGGGCTTGAGGCTTCAAGTTCAATCTCTCTTGGCCTCTTTCAACCTCTTGCTTTCCGCCATGGGATGATGCAGCAAGAAGGACTCAACAGATACTGGCACCTTGGTATTGGACTTCCCAGCCTCCAGAACTGTGAAAAATAAGTTTCTTTTTAAAATACATTATCCAGTCTGTGGTATTCTGTTACAGCAACACAAAACAAAGACAGACCCCAAGCCTTTTATAAGTATTTTCCCAGATTTGCCAACTAGGGCATGAATAGGAAGTGAGCTTGCCCAAGGAAGCCTTGCAAAGAGTGAGAAGTATCCCCTAACCAGGACTGAGCCCAGAGAATGGGGTAGGAGCGTTGTGAGTCGGGGGAGGGAGATTGGTTCAGGAACCAAAAGGCAGAATTGGGTGGGGTACAGTGACTTGTGGACAACTTGGCACAGATTCTTTTTTTTTTTTTTTTTTTAGATGGAGTCTCGCTCTTGTCACCCAGGCTGGAGTGCAGTGGTGTGGTGCAATCTCGGCTCACTGCAACCTCCCGCTCCCAGGTTCAAGGGTTCTCCTGCCTCAGCCTCCTGAGTAGCTGGGATTACAGGGGCCCACTACCACATTTGGATAATTTTTGTATTTTTAGTAGAGATGAGTTTCACCATCTTGGCCAGGCTGGTCTTGAACTCCTGACCACAGATGATCCATCCGCCTTGGCCTCCCAGAGTGCTGGGATTACAGGCATGAGCCACCGCACCCAGCCTTGGCACAGATTCTATATGGAGCTGAACTTCTGTGCCTCAATCATTTCTAGCACCCTGTATTTTATGCCTTTTGTCTTATTTCCTGTGTGCTTCCCTCCATTATTCACTGATTTGTTCTTTTTTTTAGTAAAAGTTACTTCCAAAGAGTTAACTTTGAATGAAAATTCAAAGAAAACACAATCCATAGCTGGGCTAAGGAATAAGATTGGTGCTTGGTAGGAAGTCAGACCTGGAAACAAATCTTGGGGATTCATCACCAGAGAGTCCATCAACAAGCATTCATAGTTCTCCATCCCCAGCACACTCCAGATGCACAGCTAAAAGTGAGGGACACAAGAATAAACAAGACAGCATGGGCACTGCTTTAGAAGCTTATGGCTTAGTGGGGAAGACGGGCCATTGAACACACAGCTACAATAAAGTGTGATTACTGTTTTGATAAGAAGAATCTGTGTGTGGTGGTGGCCCATGGCAGAGGCACGAAAACTAGTCTAAAAGGGTTTAAGATGAGACCTGCTGCTAATGAGCTGTGCGACCTCAAGCAAGTTGTTTAACTACCCTGAACTTCATCAGTTGTATTCATTGAGCAACTGTACTGTAGTCACTTCATATTGGAGTCACTTCAAGGGATATACATTCTAGCAGGGAATGCAAGTGTTACGCCATGACAAATAACGGGTAGGAGGACATCTCCCTGGGGGATGGCTTTCTGGAGGCTTGAAATTTAAGTCAAGTCTTCGAGGGTGAGTGGAAGTTAGCTAGGTGAAGAAGGAGCAAGAGTGCCCCAGGCAGAGGAAACAGCATGTGGGAAAAAAAGAGTCAAGAGGCAAAAAATGTGCACATCCAAGGCACTGAAGGCAGGCTGGAGTGACTGAAGGGCAGACAGCAATGAAAGCGAGGAGACAGGGGCATAGGAGAGAGCCACAGGAGCCAGACCTCAGAGCCTTGTGAACGTAGTGAGAACTTGGGGCTTGGAAGATGTGAAATCATGAGAGGTTTGGAGCAGGAGAATGATATGTTAGACTGTCACACTCCAAGTTTTGTAAGAATACTGTGCTCCTATGGGAAGAATATATGGAAGAGGACCAGAGAACACATGGTGGGGTCTGGGGGTTTCATTGCCTGGTTGAGATGCAGGTGCCTCAGACAAAGGTGGTGGCAGCAGAGAATTGAGACAGGAGGGATCTTTTGGAGGAGAATTAGCAAATGGAAGTGGATTTGAGGCAGGAGAGAGGGGAGGAAGGTATAAAGGAAGACTCGCAGAGTTCTGGTAAGAGTGACTGAGGTAGGGAACATGGGAAAGAAGAGTGTCTTAGTCCATTTCTGTTGCTACAACAAAATACCTTAGCCTGGGTAATTTATAAACAAAAGAAATTAATTGCTCACAGTTCTGGAGGCTGGAAATTCAAGATCAAGATGCCAGCAGATTCAGTGTCTAGTGAGGGCCTGTTCCCCATAGATGGTACCTTCTGCATCCTCACGTGCTGAAAGGGGCAAGGGAGCTCCCACGGGCACTAATCCCATTTGTGAGGGTGGAGTCCTCACGATTTAATCACTTCCCAAAGGCCCCATCTCTTAATACTATTACATTGGGGATTAGGTCCCAACACATGAATATTTGAGAGACATCACATTTAGACCATAGCAAAGAGTTTATCCTGAGGTCAGTTTTGAATCTGAGCTTCTCAGAAGACATGAAGATGGATTCATGAGTCTGGAATTGGAAAATCTGAGCTGGAGATGTGGATTTGGGATTCGTGGCCATATTGGTAGTAACTGCAATCAGCAGAGAAGGATATACAACTGAGGAGGCAGAGAGAGACATGAGAAAGCAAAGGACCCAGAACTGAGCCTTGAGCAACTCCAGCATCCAAAGTTGGGCAGTGTGGAAAGTGGGCAGAGGAAGCTGAGAGCCAGCCGTGAACATGCAGCCTGCAGAAATCCAGGAAGGCTGGGCATCCCTGAGGCCGAGAGAGGACAGGCGGCTGACTGTCCAAATGCGGTGAGAAGACAAGTCAGATCAGGGCTCAAACGTGTCCTGTGGATTGAGCATCTTAGAGGTCACGGGTGTGTTTAGCATTTAAAGACTTTTCAGGGGAGTGGTGGAGGCGGATGCCAGATTGCAAGGAAGAGGGATGAGTGAGAGCCAGGGAAGGAGAGGCAGGGAATGGGGACAACTCTTGGCGTGAGTTTGGCTGTGGAAAGAGGAAAGACGAGACAGTACTTGGAGAGGGAAGTGGGATCTTACTTGTAAGACGAAAGAGTTTAGAGAGCCAGTTTAAATGCTGATGGGAAGGAATCAGGAGAGACAGAGAGAGAGAGAGAGAGAGAGAATAAGTGAGAGAGAGGTATTTAAGGATAAGAGAATGAGGAGTAGGGTAATGGGCAGCCTAAATTCCCCAGAAGGCAGGCAGAAATGATAACAGCATACTTCTTCCATGCCGTGGCAGGCTAACTGAAGATTCTTTGAAAGTACTCTGCAGAATATTGTCTTCCCATAATGTCCCGACATCCCATTTTCAGAAGAAGAAGCAGAGGCATATGCTTGGTCTAAGTCACACAGCAGGGCTTTGCATACAGGTCTTCCCTGGAGAAGGTGATGTTGGAGTGTTAAAGGTCTGGGGAAGGCCATTAAGGTTCAGGGTACTTGTTGGGGGGACTTCTGAGCTATGTGCCATGCCCCTTCCTTCCAGTTTTTTCCATCTTAGGGTCGTCTTTAAAATAGTGCGTTTAACAAAGATGCAAAATAATTATTTGAGAGAGTCATTCAATATTTACAAAACATACCTTGGGAACTGACTTTGACTGGCTCTACTGGATATCAAGGGCATGGAGGTGCTCTCCAGCAGCATGTGGTCTGTGGAAGAGAGCTGGATTCACCATGGCAAGGAAGTGTGGCAAGCACTGTACTTGTGGTGGACGAGGGCTCTGGGGTGGTGCAGAGGAGGGATCTCACACACTGGAAGAATATTTCAGGAGGGTCTAGGGGTTGGTCTCAAGAAGAGAGAGGAGAGAAGCATTCCAGGCAAAGAGGAGAGCAGGTATAAGGTGGTAGCGAGGAAAAAGCTGAAAGTAGCTCAGCATGGCAGAGGCACAGAGAGCGAGAGGCAATAAAAAGAGATGAGGTTGGAAAGCTAGACAAGGGCAGGTTCCTGGAAAGATGTGGACTCCAAACTAGGGAGACTGGACTTCCTCATAGAGACAGAGAGCTGTGGATGATCCTAAGTGGGTAGATCAGAAGGCTGGTACCAGCAACAGCAACAGCAGACTTTATAGGGTAAGTGTGAATGTTAGCAGATCCATCAGGAGGCTGCTGGCTAATACAGGGGCTCATGGGTGCAATCAAGAGCCTGGCTATCAACAGGGAGATAAAGTGGGTGGAAGCAACAGGACTTAGTAACTGAAGAAATGTGGAAGAGCTCTGGCTCTAGGGTGGCTCTGACTCTGGCTCTGGCTCCAGTGCTATCACAAATTTGTGGCGTGCATGGAGGGGTGGAGAGCGTTGACATTCTCTGAAAATAGGTAGACAAAAGGGGGTACATTTGGAGGAAAGGTAATGGGTTCCAACTTGGTCATGCTGAGTTTGAGGTGCCTGCAAGACAACCTCATGGAAATGTCCAGTAGGTAAGTGGCAATATGATCTGAAGCTTTGGAAAGGTCTCCTCTGGAGACAGTGAATTGGAAGTCAAAAAATTGTGGGGGGTGTGGAAGAGCTCCCTTAGGGAAAGTGTATAGAGTGAGAAGAGAGTCTAGAAGAGAATCCTGAGGACTCAGCATTTTTTTGTCTTTTTCAAGACGGAGTCTCACTCTGTCACCAGGCTGGAGTTCAGTGGTGCAATCTCGGCTCACTGCAACCTCCACCTCCCGGGTTCAAGCGATTCTCCTGCCTCAGTCTCCTGAGTAGCTGGGACTACAGGCATGCACCACTATGCCCAGCTAAGTTTTTGTATTTTTAGTAGAGATGGGGTTTCACCACGTTGGCCAGGCTGGTCTCGATCTCTTGACCCCATGATCCACCCCGCGCAGCCTCCCAAAGTGCTGGGATTACAGCCATGAGCCACCATGCCCAGCCCTGAGGACTCAATTTATAAGGGTCCAGAGAAAGAAGATGAACACTTGAAGCCAACTGAGAAGCAGCAGTCAGAGAGGCAGTAAGGCAATCAGGAGAGAAAGGAGACATGAGACCACACAGGAGAGGGGACCCAGAAGTAAGACAAGCTCAGCAGGGTCAGGTCCCACAAGGTCGCTGCCTTGGATAGGGGAAGAAAAGTGTCTGCTTGTCTTAGCAAGGATAATGTCCTGCACAGTGAGGGTTATTCCAGCAATGCAGTGACAGCAGGCACGGGTTACAAGGTTTGAAGAGTGAGTGGGAAGTGAGAAAGTGGAAGGAGTCAGTGTAGAAAACTCTTGAGAAACTTGACTCAGCTGGGGAGATTATTGTGGGCAGCAAGATGACAGAAATGTCCTCAGACATGGCTTTCCCAGTGTGAACCCGACCACTGTCCAGCCACAGAAGGAGATACGTCACCGTGTCATTCTGAAATGGCCTTTCCTTGGCGATTCAGATATGATTCTGTATAACTCCTTTATTTGGGGACTTTCTCATGAAAAGTTTGCCTCTAATGCTATCCACTTATCCCAACCTTTGTGTTTAGAAAATTTCCCTAAGCCCCCAATAGCAATAATAATAGATAATATTTATCGAACGCCTACTAAGCTCTGTGCTGAACATGATACATGGACTGTTGTATTTAGTCCTCAAGACAGCTACCAGGAAGGTATTTACAGAAGGGGAAACAGGTTTGGGAAGATTAAATGAGTCACATGGTTAATGGAAAAGCTGGCATTGAAGCCCTATCATTCCAACTCTACTGCCTACTCTTAGCCTCTCTACTGTCTCTATTATCTGTTTGAAGCCCAAACATGCCCACTGTCACCCTGGCACTGCTTCTCTGGTGCCAGGATCCATTGCTTCTGAGAATCCAGCTTGCAGATTGAATCCTCGTTCTCTCCTGAGCTGCATGCCAATCTCAGTCCTGCGCTTTTAGAGGGAGTAGATTGCAGACTAAATAAAAACAGTTACCATTTCTTACCATTCTTCCAACTCCTGCTCCCTCACTCCCACACCCTAGGCACTGGGCTTGGTGCTTTTTGCTCCTTATCTCATTCCATCCTCAAAGCAACCCTAGGCAGTCACTATTACTTTGCCTATTTTATAGACAGAGGATCTCAAGTTCAGAGAGGGCAAGTAACTTGCCTGAGATCACACAGCTAGCAAATGGCAAAGCTGGGGCCCAAATCCAAGTTAGCCTGATGCAATAATCTCCCAAATGCCCCCACTTCCCCTCCATGGCCACAGGGCAGCAGGTCCCAACCCTTTGGCTTCAGGATGTGGAGACATCTTACCCCATCTGGGAACCCAATTACTCAGTCGATCATTTAGTCAGCTCATTAAGTATTTCCGGAGTGCATCTGTCAGGCTCCGATTAGTTACATAAGACAGAGACCCCACCAAACGAGCTGGAGCAATATGAGGAATTGATTGGCTCTGATAGATGGGTAGGATGTTGTTGCAGCTCACAGGACTGAAAGAACTGCAAGGGTGAAGGCCATGAGAACCAAAATGGGGACTCAATGCTGCTAGCATGCTCTCTAAATTCCTCTCCTCTCTGCTGCCTTGCTCAGCTTTCTAGATTGAGTGGGAAAGATGGCTTGTCAGCAGGTTTGGGCCATAGCATACAGTTTTGCACCCCACTAGGAAGAGGGGTTCTTCCTCCCGGCATCCACATATCAATCCCAGGGAAAGAATCTGATTGGTCCTGCTTAGGTTATGTGCCCACCCCTTGGACCAATCACTGTTGCTGGAGGATGGGGTTCCATGGTTGGTGCAGTCTGGGTCACATGCCTACTTAGTGGCAGAGGGATAGGGATGGCTGGGAGTAGTGGGCACTTTAACTGACAACCCACTAGGATTATGTGATGACAGCAGGGGGTTTCCCCAAGAAAAGGAATGCTAGAACTGGATGGTGGAAAACAGGCAGAGAGGCAAAAATCACTGTCTACTGTCTACTTCAGTGGTCCATGTGAGAGATGGGCAGACACACACAGACGCATCATGAGGAGTTCACAGACTCACAAGGAAATAAGGCTTACAGACATGAAGCCATGAATAAGAGCTGATAGCAGCAGTTACCATTTATGGAGCACCTACCAGGTGCCAGGCACTGGGCCAAGTACTTCCACATGCATTATTTTATTCCATGCTCACAATGACCCTGGAAAATAGATACTATTATTGTCCTGATTTTTCTGAATCAGAGAGACAGTGAAATACATCCCCCCTGACTCTTTTTTTGACAAGAGACCCAATTCAAGAAAGAATTAAAATGTTTATGGGCTCCCATCCTTGCTCAGAGAGGTTAAGTGACTTGCTCAAGGTCACACAGCTAGCACAGTAAATGAATGCCCTGGGAAACATTTGGTTAAGGGCAAAAAAAAAGTGCTTCCATTTCTTTCTGTAGACTAAAGCACTAGGGAAGGCTGCCTAAAGGGTGGGAGTTGGGGGTGAATAAGCAGAGATCTAAAGGATGGGACATCTAGGCAGGTGGCCAGGGAGGTAGGGTGGAAGAAAGGATGGATCAATCCCCAAACACTAAGGAAGGCAGGACTGAGCACCACCCAGATACTATCTATTCCCTCTCGCCTGCAGCAGGTCTTTGGAGATTTACAATCAGAGACCCCTTCTCCTGAGTCTCCTCTTCTCTAACCTGCCCTGACCAGCCCTACCATCCTCCATAGAACATATACACCAGTCGCCTCCCCTTTTCTACCTGGCTGTCCTCCTATGGACACAGCCAACGAATTGAGGTGCTAGGCATGGTTTGATCCACACAAATGACAGAAGAAATGTTACTTCCCTTTTTCAAAACACTGCGCTTCTATTAATGAGACCCGAGATCAATTATGTATTAAGCAGTCACAGTCCACCCTCTCCAATCAAGCTCACTGTCTCCTAACCTTGCCAGTTCAAACACGACTCCCTCATCCCAAATGAGGGCAGATGATTCCCTGGACCTAAGACTAGAAACATTTTTTTCAGGCTCAGCCCATTTTTGGTCTCGGCTGTTCCTTAGCATCACTACTTCCACAAAAGTGATTGGTGAGCCTGTGTGATTCCACTTACATGAGGCACCTAGAGTAGTCAGAGTCACAGAGACAGAAGGTAGAATGGTGGTTGCCAGGGACTGATGGGGGGAGGGGTGATGGAGAGTCACTGTGAGATGGAATAAGATAATGCATGTGGAAGTACTTGGCCCAGTGCCTGGTGCCTGGTAGGTGCTCCATAGATAGTGGCTACTATCAGCTCTTAATCACAGAGTTTCAGTTTGGCATGATCAAAAGGTTCTGGAGATGGGTGGTGGTGATGGTTGCACAATAATGTGAATGTACTTAGTGCCACTGAATTATGTACTTACGAATGGTTAAGATGGTAGATTTTATGTTACGTGTATTTTGCTACAATTTTTTTTAAGTGATTGGTGGGCCCTCTGGATCCACCCCCTCAGGAGAACCTCTCCCCAACCCAGGGCAGCCGGATTCCCACCCTCACAGCTTCTGGTTCTCCAAAGGCAACTCCTGGGCTGAATCTCAAGGAAGTAGGAGTCAGTTTCTCCAGCAGCCCCCTGTGAATACACCTCTGAGATAACTCAGAGACCAAGGAACATCATTAGCACCCACAATACCATCACTGTCTCTGGAATTCAAGCCCCCCACGGGCCAGCCTCAAACCACCATTTAGCCCCACCTTCCTTGACCCCTCCTCTGCCTCTAGTTCAAGATCTCTACTTCCCTGTCACTTGAATTTTTGAAAATATCATCTGTACTCACTCCTGTTCCTTACCGTTGGGCACATAGTCCTCGATGCCCAACAGTTTGGTTACTGTCACCTTCTACCCGCCAAAACCAATTGCCCCTGCCATGTCACCAGTGGTCTCCTGAGTACCAAGACAAATAGACACTTTCTGTTCCTTCTCTCACAGCCACTCCCTGTCGCCTTCGACACACTGACGAGTACTTGCTTCTCCCAAACTCCTCCTACTGGACCTACATAACTCTCCACTTTCTGGTTCTCCTATCTTCCTAAACACTCCTTCTCCCTCTCACTCATGGGCTCTTTTCCGAGGTTCCAGCCAGGAACCACTGCTTTTGTTACTTCTACACAGTGTCCCTGTTCATCTCACCCCCTCTAATGATGGTTCAAAAAAACAAACACAAAGTTACTCTCAAGCCCCAGCCTCTCTGATGAGCATAGATTCATAGACTCCACTGTCTTCTGGCCAGCCTTGTAACAGCCTCCTAACTGCTCTGTCTCGGTGGCACCTCCTCAAACCCACCCACAATGCCCCAGAGGGATTTCCTGAGAAGGCAGGCAGGCCCAGGTTCCTCTCCATATCATAGCTCCCTCTGCCCCTGGATAAAATCTAAGCTCCTAACCATGGTCCCTGAGTCTCTCTGTGGTCTGCAGTCAAAACGGTATCTAAAAGGCCACAGTTGACTTAAACTCCCCTCCTCCCATTTCTGCTCCTGAGCCTGTGCTCCCACCCTCCTCCTTGCCTGAAATGCTGATCCCCACCCCCCCACACTGACAGTCACTCCTACTCCTCCTTTGAGATTCAGCTCGGGGGTTGCCTACCTGGCAGAACCTGCCAGGCCCTGGCCTGAACTGCACCCCCCCACCCACATTTCCCTACCCCTCTGTTAACATTGCTTCCAGAATTTGCCTCTGTTGTGACTCAGGAGTGTCCCCGAGCCAGTGAGCTTCCTGAAATGCTCCGGTGGCCCCGGAGCCTAGCATGGAACCTCATGCACAGGTCTCTAATACATGAGTCAATGGCTGAATAGCTGAAGGAAACGATGGGTGTCCAAGACAGCCTCCAACCCCCAGCCCTGCCGACCCAGAGCTTGGCACAGAGTAGGTGCTCAGGAAAGATTGGCAGTATTCTATTTTCTGAATTAACGTGATTTCAGGCAAGGTCGGGGGGTGGGTTATGTGGGGGGTAGAAGGGAGGGTCTGGATGCGGGAAATGTGACCAAAAGGGAAGCTTGGGGACAGCACAGTAGGGGAGGGGGGCAATGGGGGTGTCTGGAGAGGTGGGAAAGGAACAAAGTACCCAGAACGCTGCCCCTCCGTGCCTCAGGTCAGCCGGCGTGGGGTCCAGTCAGTCCGCCTCCAGCCCCGCCAGCGAGACCCTTCCCCCTTGCCCGGGTGGCGAGACCTCCCCAGCCAGGCTCGCGCGCTTGGCCCTCGGGGTTGGGAGGCGTGTGTGTCGCTTTAAAAGCTCCCTCCCGGCGCGGCGGGCCGGCCCCTTCCCTGACAGCGCCGAGGCGAGCGGAGCCGAGCGAGCCGGGCGGCCTTTAAGGGAGCCAGCGCCCGCCGGGGCGGCCAGTCCGGCGGGGGGCGGCGGGGCGGG
>NW_016829883.1:331244-387878 GCF_001698545.2 Rhinopithecus bieti
CGGCCCGGCCCGGCCCGACGCGCGCCCCTCCCCTCACTTCCCCTCGCCGCGCCTCCTCCCCTCGCCTCTTCTCGCCTCCTCTCCTCTCCTCCGCCCGGCGCTGCTCCCGCCTGCGCCCGGGCCGCCGAACCCAGCCCGGCCAGGGCCCCCGGCTTCGCGCGCTCTCGGCTGGGCCCGGCGAGGACTGGGTCCCCGCGGCTGACACCGCCCCTCCTCGGGGACCCGGCGGATTCCGGACCTTTCGGAACGTGAACTGAGCCGTTGGAGCGATCTCGCCCAGGGCCGACCGCGGAGCTGGGCTGAGTGGACCTTCGCGGCCGCTCCGGACGCCGCGGGTTCTGGGTCCCGGCTAAGCGCGTCCCGGGCGCCCAGCAGTGCCAGCTCACTCCAGGCTGGGTAGGGCAGGGCAGACCCCGGCGGAGCCCGGATCCGGGCAATCTGGACTGGACAGAGCGAATCCCGGACAGTGCAGAGCCCGGGGAATGCCGGGCGTGGGCTGAGGGGATCCCGGCGCCCTCCCAGCCCTCTGACTTTGGCTCACGCGCTGGGACCGGCCCGGCGTCTCCTTGGCCTCCTCGCGCCCCGGTCACCTGTGGCCTCAGAGCCCCGAATCCGCCGGACCCTCGCTCATTCCCGACCCCGAGCCTGGAGAGGCTTGAGAAAGATTTTTACTGCCCCCTTCCCTGGAGCGCGGAGGCCCCGCCCCCCCCTCACAGCCCAGATGTCTCCGGTCACGGCTCGGAGGACCTCCCTGAGGCCAGGGGCCGAAGGGTCCAGAGAGAGAAGCCCGCCCTAGGGAGCCTTGGGGGCCCCCCAACCCCGTCTTGGGGCTTGGCCCCCGACGCTGCTTGGAGGGAAGGCCGGTGCCCCACCCTAGGTGAGTCCAGGAGTGGGGTTCTCAGGGAAGGCGGGGCTGGGGGAGGGAGGGTCCGCTGGGAATGAGGGCACCCTGGGGGCGCTAGGAGGGAGGATGGGTGACTGGAGAGGCCCTCTGGTGAACCAGCCTGGTCAGGCCTGGCTGAGGGGGATGGGGGGGTGCGGGAGCTACGGCCAGGGTGCCCCGTAGCAGGCTGAGGACTTCTGCTTCTAAAGCAGGGGCTCCCTCCCTTTCCCTCTAGAGGAGGGGCTGTGCTGTAAACCATCTGCCTCCACCACCCCTCCCCACAAAGAAAAAAAAAAAAAATCTCCAGCGAGGAAGGGTGCAGGCTGGCGAGAGGAGGGAGGCAGCAGCATTGCCGGCTGGTGCTGCAGCCTGGGAGGGCTGACGCCAGGATCACTCTCTCCGCAGGGGGCTGCCCTCTTCCAATCCAGCTCCCTCCCCAGAGCTGCCCATATCCGGAGCCCCTTCCACATCTGGAAGACCCTGGCCACCATCCCTCTGCAGGTGTCTGTTGCATCCAGAGACCTCTGCCTTTGCAACTGCCTAGGAGTTGTGAGGGGATCCCTGCTGCCTTCCCCCATCCCAAGGGCATCTCTTACCCTTAGTCCCTGCAGAGTCATCCCCCTGCCTCTGTGTTCAAGCTCAGGCAGAGATCAGCTCTGCATACCCACAGGCACTTCAAGACCTGGAGGCCACTCCTGGGATCCAAGGCCCCTCCCCCTGCCCTCCCGTGTCCTCACCTTGACCCCCTCTGCCAGACTCTGTCTCCCTCTGGGTGTCCCACTCCCCACCCAGAGGCAGAGGAGGCGGGGTGGCAGGAGGAAGGGGCTGGTTGAGGGCCGCCCAGGGCCAGGGTGGGCTGGGGGGCCGTTAAGATGTGGAGCTCTGCCCAGCCGTGGGGGGCTCCGTGGAGGCAGACGCAGCGTGTGCCCAGCTGGGGGGAGTATGGGCAGGCCTGCGGCCACGTGGTAAACGATGAACATTCGGGGCGCCCCGGACCTCGGGCAGCCCAGTGACGACCCCAGCAGTGGTGGTGAGCGGGAGCGGATTCGACAGCGCATGAAGATGGTCATCGGGCAGCTTGAGGGCATCCTTCGCGAGCTCAAGGAGGTGGCCAAGGAGCTGAGGGAGGTAAGTGAGGGATGAGCAGTGACCAGACAGACCCTAAGCCGGCCTTCCTGGGCTTGGCACAAAAATGTACTCACAAATATGTTGGAGTGTGCAAAGCTGTGTGCACATGTGTCACTCTACTGGGGACCTTCTTTCTCCTTGCTCTCCTTTCCCCAAATCTGCTTTGCTAAAAGTCTCATCAGACCCCAAGGCTGGAGGGGCCTTGGTGTTGTAGAGGTTGCTTGAGCAGCATGTCAGTGGGCCTGGAGCTCTGGGTTAGCACCAAGGGCTGCCAAGATGGCCAGTGAGGACTGAATCCCGCCGCAGCTTCTTAGTGGAAGACACCCTTCTGGGACCCAAGCTGACCCTTGACCTCACCATCTGTCTCCCAGACTCTGACCTGGTCACAAGGGGCCCTGAGAGAGTGTGGATGGTTCTGCTGAGGTGATTCCCACTGCTTGAGGCCCAGCTCAAAGCATATCCCCAGAAATCACACAGGTACTGAGAACCCTTGATCTTGGAAAAATTTAAGCCGCCTATGTCCTCTTTATCCTAGGGTAAGAATGGGTCTGGGGGTGCTGTAGTGGATAACAGAGTTCCTTGCATATTGTGGCAGGGGCAGGAATCTTCCCTAAGGGGATGCGTTTCTCCATCCCACCGTTCTAAATATTTTGCCAAGGCTGAAAACCACTGAGAAATGCTGGGATGTGTGTGTCCCTCTCTGTCTTTCTAAGTGGAGCCGGGTTTAATTACTGCTTCTCACATCACTGGGGTAATGAGGTACACATGTCCTCAGCCCTGCCCCCTGGGCTGCGTTCGAGTCCAAAATGCATGACCAGCGTTCTGAGCTGCTAGCCTGAATTTGCCCGCTGGGTGCCATTATACCAGCCAGGTGGGCTTTAGGCAAATTTCAACTCCTTGTAACGAGGGCCTCTGCAGAGACGGCAGGGAGAGTGATTGAGCTGGAGTTATGGGCTCAAGCTCTCCATGACTAGCTGTGCAGGAAGGATAGGGGCTCTAGGAAGGCTGAAGAGGTGGGGTGATGGTAGGTACCAACACCAGGCTGACAGAGTGGCATTGCAGCCTGGCCTGAGAGCCAAGGAGGAGGGGCTGTTTGAAGGGCGCTATGTTCAGAATGGAGTAGGGAGTGGGCATAGAGATGCCAGGACAGGAGCTGTCCAGGGTCAGCCTTGTGGAGCCTGCCAGGAAATCCCATCTCAGAAGATGGGAATGACTGTTGCTTTGGGCAGACTGAGGTGGTGGTGCTTCTGCCCATGGACTGGGCTGGCCATAGTCTGGGTTGCACATCTTTGGACAGTACAATTTGGAGATCAAATGCCAGATGCCCCTGCGCAACCCTTCCTTCTCCAACCTCTTGGGTCCAAGGCACTACAGTTTCCCCCCTGCCCCCATCTTATTTTAAATCAGGGCCATAGGAACTGTCCAGTCTCAGTCTTGGCCAGGGACATGAGACCTATGCCCTGGCAGGTACCCACAAAGAGCCAGGATTGACTCTAAACCTGGGAGTCAACTTTGATACAACTCCCAGCCTTTTCCCAGTTGGGCATCTTCTAGGCATCTGTGTTCCCTCTCCCCCCAGCATAGCCACCCAGAGCTTGAAGGGATCTTATAGAACAACCCTGTCCATTTACTATTGAAGAAACTGAGGCCCAGAGAGCAATAGGGGCTTGTCCAAGGTCACAAGGCCTACCAGTGGCAGAAGTAAGCCTAGAACTCGGGTTCCTGATGCCTTTTCTGAGGTTTCAGCAGGTGAGCAACTGGGCGATCTCTTTGCATTTTGACAGGAGCCTTCCAGAGATGATCCCTTATGCTCATCTGTGATGCAATAGCTCTAGAATTTATTTGCAGATCTTTTAGATGCCCTCTCCTTCCCTTTCACACTCACCCACTCCCACGTCTCCAATAGCAGAGTCCAGGTTCATAGGCTATGCAGTCCAGAGGCCTAAGCCAGGACAGAGAAAAATGAGTCCCCTCCCCCCACACACCCTGTAGGCCATGTGCCTCCACCCAAGACTTTGGCAGGTTGCTACGGCAACCAGAGCCTACCCCGTATGCCACTGCCTGCCCGCTGCCAATGGCACCCAGCTGAGGGAGTGGGTAAGCCTCAGAACTCTCTCATCCCCCAGGCGGGGTCTAGACACAGGGTGACAGGCAGAGGAGAGTGTGGAGGAAGGCAGGTGAAGCTCTGGGAGGCCCAAGCAGAAGAAGAGATGCCATCACTGTATTCCTGTGAGATGGGATTTGCCAGAGATGGGGTTACCAAGGGGGGTGCCACACCCTGGTTTGGAGAAAAGGGTTGGAACCTCCCTGCTCTCTGGAACCTGTGGTCTTGGCTCTTGGTTCTCCAAGGGAGCTGTAAAGCTGAATCTGCCTGGCTCTCCTCAGTCTCTTTGTGTAACATTTTTTTTTATCAGGGGCATGGGTAGGCTCAAGGTTGAGAGGCATTCACTTGTTCCCTCACCTCACCCCATGACCTGGGCAGCACCAGCTTAGAACCCACCAGCTGGGTTCTTGTCTCAGGCCAAGCACTTAGAAGTAGAGATGAGAGTCACGTACAAGACTGTTGTGGATGGGGGGCTGCACAGATGCTTGGTGAAAGAACAAGGACAGCGGAGTGGAAGGGCTCAGCGCTATTCCCCTCGGCCATCTTCCTCCTCTGCCTGCTGCTCCCCTTCCCCAGCCCCCTGATGCCACTGATTGTGGCAGACCCTCCTCATCCTCTTGAGCATATGGCCTGAAATTCACTGAAAGATGAGCCACACCAAAGCACTTCCTCCCCAGGTCCCTCAGCCTCAGTTTGCTCATCTCTGAAATTGGGATGTGGTGATTTGCAGTGCACGGTGACCTCACAAGGATTTATTAGGGGCTTGGCATGCAGTGCGGGGGGTCAACACCTTCTCACACTCCTAGAGGAGTTGGAGTTCCCTCTCCCACACCTCCCTCGCCCTCTCAAACCCCTGCTATAGCTCTGCCACTGGCTCCCTGGGCAATGAGCAAGTTCTATCTCATTGGTGGGGAAAGTCTTTTAAAGGATCAAGTGAGGTGAGGAACGTAAAAGTGCTTTGAAAGCTAAAATTGTGCTGCAGAGGGATATGATGGTCAATCATTAATTAGCCCTTATCTCTCCCAGGCTCCCCAATACTCCAGGATACTGGGCCAGTCCCAGCAGGCTCTTTAAGCTCCTCAAAGTTCTGTAGATCTTAAGTTAGAGATGCAGAACCGCTCAGGGACTATGAGCATGGGCTCTGCAGCTAGATGCCTGTAGTTCACATTTGAACTCCACCTTCTCCCTAGCTGTGTGAACTTGCAAAAGTTACTTTACCTCTCTGTGCTTCTGTTTTCCCATCAGTAAAAATAGGGAGACTACATTTTAGGCATCTTCCCCTACCCCTGCCCCAGGGTGGTTGTGAGAATTAAATGAGACATATATAAAGCACTTAGCACTATGAGAGGCACAAAGCTCACTCCATATCTGTTAGATGTTTTTAATGAATTATTCTAGCACTGGCCTGCTCCTCAGCTCCACGTACGGCCTTGTTTTCTGGAATCACATCAATTTCTTAGCCATGACCAGGGAGGACAGGACCACATCCTGGCCCTTAGTTTCTCCTGTAGTCGGCAGTCTCACTCCCTGCCAGTGGGGAAAGCGGATAGAGAGTGACAGGGATGGGGGCAGGAAGGGGGTCTCCAATAAGGTGGCCTTTGAACAGAGACCCCACAGAAGTGAGGATACAAGTCACATGGCTATCTAGGGGAAGAGCATTCCAGGCTGAGGGTGCAGCCAGTGCCAAGGTTTCAGGGAGGAAATGTGCTTGGCATATTCAGGTTCAGTAAGGAAGCCGGAGCAGCTGGAGTGCAGTGAACAAGGAGAAGAGCAGAGGAAAGGTCAAAGAGGGAGCAGGGAGTCAGATTCCATTGAGCCGTGCACAGCATGGCACGGAATTTGGATTCGTTCTCAGTGAGAATCCCACATACTCTCCAGGAATCTGCTGGTCATGTTTCTGGGTGGGAATCTGCCTCCCCACTGCTCCTCTGTTACCCACCCACCAGAAGCTCCCAAGGGCAGGGTTAAGGGCCCTTGTCCTTAGCCCCCAGGTATTAAGCTTATCTTGAGCAGGTACTTGGCCTCCTCATCCTTGGTTTTCCCCTCCCCGAGGTGTCACTCAACATGGGGGCCCAATAGTGATCCTTGCATTAATACCACCAGTGTCGCCCACATCATCAGTGACTCTTAGGTGGGATATAACTTAAGGGCATAGTTGCCCACTTTGGCCCAAACACCTTAGGAGGATGGAGAGGCTGGCACAACTTTTCCTCACCCTGGGGTGGCAGTGGAGGATCCCCCCACCAGATTTGCCTAGGAAGCAGGCATCCTGGCATTCTGTTACCTGGCCATTCCATTGTGCAGTCCCATCGGCAAGGGGCTTTGTCTGAAGGTGGCAGGGAAAGCCACAGGCCATGCAAGTGTGAGATAAATGTGGCCCAGCCAGGAAGCAGCTGGAGCAGGAGAGGCTGGGGATCACGGAGCTGTGCCAAAGTGGGTCAGCTCCATCACCCGCAGCTCAGCAAGAACTGTGCGGATTTTTTTCTTATTATTTTTGTTCACGCCTTCCTTTCCTCCCTTTTCCCTTTGCCTTCTCCTCCTCCAGACTGATTTACCGAAGCTCCCTGGCCAATTAGGCCAAATTGCAGGATGAGAGCCATGAATCATAGTCAGCTCCCTGCCCCTCCAACTCCACAGCCCCCCCAGGAAGATAATAACGTAATCACAGAATTAAAAAATAATCAGTGGTCATAAATAATGCAGAATCCCCAGTTATGTAACCAACTGCCTTGGGGAGCTGGAAGAGAGGGAAGGAGGTGGCAGCTTGTCAGGGGAGGTGAGGTAGGGCAGGTTGGGGGGTGTGGTGGGGATCCAGGGGTACAGGATGCTGGTTCTGGGACTACAGGTCCTCAGTCCTAGCTCTAGGGCCTTAAGGAACACAGCAAAGCTTCCACTGGAGAGGGGGCTCAGCCAGGGCTGGAGAGAGGGTTGGGGTCTGGCAATATGGAATTGTCCAGGACTATAGAACTCTTCCTCAGAAAAGAAGCCCCCAGCAGTTTTTTGTTTGTTTGTTTGTTTGTTCTGAGACGGAGTCTCGCTCTGTCACCCAGGCTGGAGTGCAGTAGTGGCGCCATCTCCGCTCACTGCAAGCCCCGCCTCCCAGGTTCACACCATTCTCCTGCCTCAGCCTCCCAAGTAGTTTTTATTAAGCCATCTGTCTCAACTCATCACTCATCCAATGGCTGTGTTTGCAAAAAGTGCCAATCCCTGTGCCAAGCTGGGGATGTAGCAGTGAGCAAAGAGACCTAGTCCTGCTCCTCATGGGGTTTACTGTCTAGTGGGGAGACAGATATCAACCACATTATAACATATAGGTGCAAAATTGTAGCAGTGTTAAATATTGGGTAACATTTTAAGGAGAGGTGCAGGGTGCTTTGAGAGCCTTTCATAGGGAACCTGACCTCATCTGGGGATCAGGGAAGGCTTCCTTCTCGAAGTGATGACGGAGTGAGTAGGAAAGGAGGGAGGGCGCATCAGGTGAGGCCCAGAGGCAGAAGTGAGCTCGATGGAGTGTGTAGGGGTGGTGAGGAGGCAGGCCTGGCAGGGTGGAGGCTGCTTGCTGGAGAGGAAAGGGGGTGGGTAGGGAGTTATGCTTGGGAGGCTTAGGAGTTTGGGGAGCACGGAAGGGCTAGAAGCAGAGGGGTAACGTGGTCCTGTTGGCTGATGGGAAAGTTCCCGAGGTGCAGCATGGAGCAAGAGCTGGGAGGAAGTTGCTATCAGTGGGAAGACTAGATGGGTGCAGTTCTTCAGTGAGGGGTGCTAAGGCTGTGACCAGGACAGAGGTTGGGGACACCCCTGGCACGAGGCCTGCAGGTTCTGTCATAGCCCTCAGTCCTGCCTTTGCTCTCTCTCTAGGGCTCCCTCTTGGTCTCTTCAGAGCAAGTCATTCTTGGTCTTAAGGTGCAATGCCCAGGAGTCAAGACTCGCCCTCTGGTCCCAGCTCAGTTCCTTCCAGTCTCTGAGCCTCATTGTCCCCCTCAGCAAACACATTGAGACAGGTAGATTCAACAGTGCCTGCAGTCCCTTCTGGCTTGGAGGTTGCCTGATTTTGTGATTTTATGGTTCCATTTCTCTCTCCACTCTCTCTCTCCCCTTCTCTTTCCTTCTGTGTATATAATTATTTCCATGCACTCCAAGACAATCCCAAATTACATGTAGGCAAAATGATTATTAAACCTCAGGGGAAAATCACAGATTTCAAGACATCCGAAGCAGAGAGAAAGACTAGGGCCTGCTCCACACCTGCTCTCACCATTGGCCCAGGAAACAAGGCACCAGGGAAGGGCAGTAGGGATTGTGGACTGACCCAGGACCCCACAGAGAAGCTGCGTACCCTCGGGTACATGGCTTCCCTTTCACATCCTCACTATGTCATTCATCAAGTGGTGTGACCTGTCTCACCTAATAGATTGGGCCAGATTTGCCTGTGGGCCTCATAGCCAGTTGGCTTTTAGAACCTCTTCTGGTTCTGTTCTTTCTGGAGACAGCCCTACTTTGGGCAAAATAGGTACTGTCCATGTGCTAGGTTTTAAAAGGCCCAATGTGTCCCATTATTCTACCATAGGCACTGGAACTTCTGCCACAGACACTGGACCCACATCAGAGGGTCATTCCTTTGGTGCAGAACTAATTCCCACTGCTCTTGGGCCTGGTGCTGGGGCATGATCACATGTTAGCCCCCAACAGTGCATTGTGGATATTGGTAGTCTGCCTTGTTCCACATGCTGTCCAAAGTGCATTAAGTCATTAAATCCTCACGACAGCCCTATCAAGTAGGTATTACTAGAATTCTTCTTTGATGATGAGACTTAGGCACAGAGACGTTGAGTAACTTGACCAAGGTCACACAGCTGGTAAGCAGTGAAGCCAGGGTTGGATCCCACGTCTGGTTCCAGAGCCTAGGTTCTTAAGTGTTTAAGTATCTTGACTCTGTGATGTAAAACACATTCATATCTGTTAAATTTTCTTTTCTTTTCTTTTCTTTTCTTTTTTTTTTTTTTCTTTTGAGACAGAGTCTCTCTCTGTCACCAGGCTGAAGTGCAGTGGCACTATCTCAGCTCACTGCAATCTCCGCATCCCGGGTTCAAGCGATTCCCTGGCCTCGGCCTTCTGAGTAGCTGGGACTACAAACGCACACCACCACGCCCGCCTAATTTTTTTTTTTTTAGTAGAAACGGGGTTTCACCATGTTGGCCAGGATGGTCTCGATCTCCTGACCTCGTGATCTGCCTGCCTCAGCCTCCCAAAGTGCTGGGATTACAGGCGTGAGCCAGTGCACTCAGCCCATATCTTAAATTTTCATCACCCTGGGTGAGGAGGGGAGTGTTACTTCCTTTTACAGGACAGGAAATCAAGCCCCAGAAAGGGATAATCATCTGCCTAAGGTCTCTCAGCCAAGAGGTGGCAGACGTGGGACTTGGGAATGCAGGCCTCCCTCTTTCTTTTTCCTCCATCCCCCCAGGTTGGAACCAGAGAGGGGTATACTAATAAAGAAGAGGAAGGGCTTCTTGGGTTGGGGGAGTGTTCCAGCCTGAAGGCTTGTGTACATGTACCCTGCCATGTGTACCCTGGATCTTCCCTGCTGTTGGACCTGAGGCCCAGTGGTGCTCATCCTCACTAAGCATCAGGAGACCCAGCTTCTGGGCCCAACCTGGCCTCAGCTGACCCTGCGAGGTCACAGCCAAGTCATGCAACTCCAATTCCTAATGGCATTCTGCCCCGCCCTCAGGCAGCAAACTCCACAGCTCTGGCTTGATCAGGGGAGTCTCATTTGAGGGCATAGCTGCCCCAGAGGTGATGGGGCCTCTCCTGAGGCCATCAATGCCTTGAGTTGCTGGTCTTCACCCAGCTTAAATCTCCCGGTGCCCTAAGCTAGTGGTTTTCAAAGCATGTCTCTGGACCAGCAGCAGCAGCACCTGGAGGTATGTTAGGTAGGCACCTTCCCCAGCACCACCCCAGACCTGCAGAACCAGAAACTCTGGGAGTGAGCTGAGGGACACTCAAGTCTGAGGACCCCTACCCTAGGCCAGCAGTCCCACCAGCTCTCAGGTAGAGCTTGGGTTGAGCAAGGGCTTCTGGGAGATAGGAGTTTCTCTGAGGTTCCTTTGGTGCAGGAAGGCATCATCCTGGGAGAAGCACAAGAAGAGGTGGCCTGATTGGAGGGTAGGGCCCTATCCCCACCGCCTGCCCAAGCCCAGCAGTCACAGCAGCATTTCACGATCGTGTGCAGTTTTGCAGGGGGCCACAGAGGGAGATTCTCAGCTTTCCAGGGACTAGCGCCCAAGACTCCTCATCTGTAAACACAGGAGATAATGATCTCATGGGTGGAGGTGAGCACTCGAAAGTATGGTGCATCGTAGGTGCTCAAAGATGGGAGATGGTGTCATTTTCATCCCCAGTGCTTCTCAGAGCCCTTTTGCTGCCCTTCTCACTGTTATTCATGAAGCTCTCATAAGGTTGGCTGGGATTGTCATGCTCACTTGGTGGTCTGGGATTGTCATACCCACTTGGCGGTGAATGAGGTTGAGGTCCAGAGAGGTTCTGTGACCTGCCCAAAGACACACAGAACAATGTCAAAGCTAAGTCTGGAATCCAGATGTCCCGATTCCTCCAGCTCTTCTGGAGGCCTCATCCCACTCCTGTCCTGGGCAATGGCTGAGGGGCCATCCCTAGGCATCAGCACCCAAGCAGCTTCTCAGAGTCGTTCCTATAAACAGAGTCCTAGAATCTCAGATGTGGAAGGAACCTTGGAAGTAAACTAGTTCACCCACCCTCTCTGCATACAGACTGAGCAACTGAGACCTAGAGAGGGAAAATGGTTGACCAGGTCTCCTACATCCAGCCCCTCGCTCCTGACCAAGTAGTCTTCCCACTGGCCCAAACCACTCTGGCCATCACTTTTGTCCTTGCTTTCCTCTCACTTTGGGGCACTCTCTACCCCCACTCCTTGCCAAATACCTAGCACATCCCTGGACAGCAGCAGTCCTCAGCAAATGTTTATTGAATTAAGGACTTACTGAGTTAATTAATTAATTGTCTGCTCTGACCCCAGGTGAAGGGCACTGGAGAGGTACTGGGGGCTGGATTCTGATCTGGATAACTCACTGTGGATTTCTTGGTCTCCGTCACTCTGACTCTTGGCCTCTCTGCTTTGTTTTCATTGTTTTTCTGTTTTGTTTTTGGTTGGACTCTTCTCTTGCTCTGTCCTGTCCCTGTGTCTCTAACTGAATCTCCCTCTTTCCCCCACTGTCTTCCTCCCTGATTTATGTGCTGACAGTGGCCACCCAGGAAAGGGAGTGTCCCAAGGCAGAGCTGCCTGTATAGAAGCTGAGGGCTTCACTTTATGCAAGGCAGGCCGGGGTGGAGTGACCTCCACAGCTGAGCTGCCCCCTGAGTGCATTGAACAAGCAGCTCTGGGCCCAGAATAGATAGCTTCTTTATTGCTTATCAAATAATGCTTGCTTTATTCCTTCTCTCAACAAGCCAGGATTGATCTCCACTTGTCAGTGGGCAGGGAAGGGGAAGGAATGAGGAGGCTCCTGGAGATGGAGATGGGGGTGGGGTGACCCCACCGGTGCTGTACACCCGGTGTTCTTGCCCTGATGGATGGTGGAGACCCAGAGGCGACAGTCACCGGCCAGCTGCAAGGACTGGTCCAGGATGCTTTAGAAAGCCCACACAGGGTCTTCCTTGTGATCACTCACATCATTTCCTCTCTGAGGGTGCATGGGCTGCTCAGCTCTTTGTGGAATGCGCTTGCTGGAGGCCCTCAGCCCCTCTGAAATGGTCCCCTCTCAAACTAAGGAAGATTTATTCCTGATCACCAGGGCTGCCCCCAGAGCAGCTGCTGTGTTTGAGAGACGGGTGAGTGCATGGATGGTGTGCAGGGCTGGAAAGCAGTTCCCTCTCCCCCAGGGCACTGAACAAGCTCTGTCCAGCCTGATCTGATTTGGGCCCTCCACAGGGCAAACCAACCTGTGACCTCCAGGCCGGTCACCGTCCTGCAGGCTCTCCCCTGTCTGGTATGCTCACCAGCCAGGGGTTCTACAGGGACGGGACAGAGACACACTCACACCTGGCTGACGCAGGGACCCACCTGGCCCCTCTCATCTCCTCTCCCCTTTCCTGGTCAGGTGGTGAGCCAGATCGATAAGCTAACCTCGGACTTCGACTTTGAACTGGAGCCGGACGACTGGACCACAGCCACTGTGAGCAGCACCTCTAGCAGTGACAAGGCGGGCGTGGGCGGCCCCTTTGACCTGGGCCACCTGGACTTCATGACAGCCGATATCCTCTCAGACAGCTGGGAGTTCTGCTCCTTCCTGGACGTCTCTACCCCCTCGGACTCCGTGGACGGTCCCGAGTCGACTCGGCCAGGGGCTGGCCCTGACTACCGCCTCATGAATGGTGGCACACCCATCCCCAATGGGCCACGAGTGGAGACCCCAGACTCCTCCAGCGAGGAGGCCTTCGGTGCTGGCCCCGCAGTGAAGAGCCAGCTGCCCCAGCGGACCCCAGGGACGCGGGAGAGGGTGCGGTTCAGTGACAAAGTGCTCTACCACGCTCTGTGCTGTGACGATGAGGAGGGGGATGGCCAGCAGGAGGCGGAGGAGGAGGAGGTGGGCTTGCCCCCGGAGCCTGCCCATGCAGAGGCCCACGCAGGCCTCCACAAGCCCTCCCCAGCCCCCTACAAGTCACGGCGCTCTCCACTGACCAGCCGCCGCTCAGGCTCTACCTTGGCCCCTGAACAGACTCGAAGGGTCACGAGGAACAGCAGCACCCAGACAGTGTCAGACAAGAGCACACAGACGGTGCTGCCTTATACAGCCACTAGACAGAAAGCCAGGGGGAAAAACTAGGGGCTGGGGAGGGGGCCAGGGCGGTGGGCACATAGAGCTATAAATATATATATATATATTTAAACAAATGAAGTCATAATAAAATTTAAAAATGCTAAGGATCCGGCCCCGCAGGCCCCAAAGCTTTCACAGAGCTCCTCTTAGACACGAAGATGCCCACTGGCCTCCTAGGTCCCAGGAGGTGTGGGCAGGAGTGCCCTTCCTCCCTTCTAATTGCGGGGCTCCTGAAGGGGGTGTCTGAAAATATGTAAATCTTATGGGAGGTCTGATCCTCCTCTTGCTAGCCCCTGAACTCTGTGGTGAAGTCTGGCTGCTGGCCAGGGCCATGTCCTAGAGAGGACTCCCCTGCAGGAGGCGGGCTCTAAAGGGAGTGGTGTCCCTTTAAGCCAGGGTTCACAGTCGGGGTGGTTTGGAGACTGCAGGACTCAGGGCCTGGGGGTGCATCACTCTGGCCAGGCCCTGCATCACTTGCACCCGCCATCCTTCTACTCCAAGGCAGACTTACTCGGTGATACATAGCCCTGCCTCACCCTCTTCCATCTTAGGGTTGCCTGGGACATAGGGGCATGGCAAGCTGCTCCCATGGCACAGTCCTCCATGCTGGGATGCTGGGCATCCACAGAGCCTGGAGGATCACCTGGGCTGGGCAGGGGTTTGATTGGAGGGTCTGGACCATCCTCAGTCCTTTCAGCTTTGATTCTCAGCCTGGTTCTGAGACCAAGAGCAAAACCTCAGGGCAAAGCCTCAGCCAGCCCTGGCGTGGCCCTAAGCAGACCTGAGATCTGTGCGAGGAAGTAGGCAGCCACTTCCATGGCGCTACAAATTAGGGCCATAGACAGGCTCCTGGCCACCTTCACCAGGTGGGCAGCCTCGGAAAGGAGCCCAGTGGCCTCCACTGTGTCCCCACATCTCCACACCCAGTCCCTGAGCCCACCTCAGCAGGTCCTGAACAAAGACGAGGTTACAGCCTAGAGGTACCAGGGCTTCATCTGAAGCATGGCCGGCACAGGGACAGCAGCTGAATATCCTTGGGATAATAATAACAATTATGTTGCTCACATTTATTGAGCAGGTCTCTATGCTACTTCTATGCCCAATACTTTTTATAGCATCATCTCATTTAATCACCACAATAACCTGACAAGACAGGAACTATTATTAACCCCATTTTTCTTTTTCTTTCTTTTTTTTTTTTTAAATTTTTTTATTTGAGATGGAGTCTCGCTCTGTTACCCAGGCTGGAGTGCAGTGGGGCGATCTTGGCTCACTGCAACCTCCACCTCCCAGGTTCAAGCAATTCTACCACCCCAGCCTCCAGAGTAACTGGGACCACAGGCGTGTGTCACCATGCCTGGCTAATTTTTGTATTTTTAGTAGAGATGGGGTTTTACCATGTTGGCCAGGCTGGTCTCGAACTCTTGACCTCAAGTGATCCATCAGCCTCAGCCTCCTGAAGTCCTGGGATTACAGGCATGAGCCACCATGCCCCCGCCTGTCCCCATTTTACAAATGAGATGACAGATTCAAAGTAGTTCGGTACCTGCCCCAAAGCCAAAAGCCACAAAGCCTGTGCTACTCTGCCCCCAAGAATTAGTGGTTTCCAGGCTGTTCCTGGCTCAGCTAGTTAGCTGTGTGACCTTGGGCAAGTCTGTTTGCCTCTCTGAGCCTATCTACCTCCTCTATATAATGGGTCTGGCAGTCTTCTTCACCTATTTCACCAGCTGCTGTGGGGCTCCAACAAGATAGTGACTGTGAAAGCACTTGACAAACTGAAGGCACTGGACATGCCTTGTGGTCAGTGTGGCCTCAACCCAGATGTCCAGTGATTTCCAGGACACAGGGACTTTGAGTGGGGCCAAAGAAGACACCCCCATCCAACTGGGAGCCACTCCTGGGTCACAAACACTCCATTGCTTGGTCCCTCGCAGTAGCTCAAGGTTAGAAGATGACTGCAGCTTGATTCACAGCCCCTTGCTCAGAGCGGGGAGGTGGGGCTGGCAGCACAGCAAGGACATCACTGTCCTCCCTGTTGCACATTTCAATTGAGGCAGGTTTACAGCCCCTCAGCATCTGTCCGGAGGGGGCCTGAGCAGCAGGCCTGGCAGAGCCCACTGCTCCTGCCTGAGGAGGTGCTATCCAGCCCTGGCCGTGGACATACAGTGAGATTGTACAGGCAAGTCTGGAGCAGTTGCAGGGGATATGATCTGGACAAGGCTGAGCAGACCTAGGGAGCTCTGCAGTGTAGGGCTTGTTCCTCAAGCTCATGGTGAGATCAGAGCCCTAAAGAGTTAGCCAGGGTACAGCCACCAGTGTGGAAATCCAGGGATGGCACAGGCCATGGCCAGCTCTTCCCAACTCAGGTCTGAGAACCAGGGGTCTGAGCCCCTCTATCAGCCCCAGGAAACACTCAGGCATTTGGTGCTGATCAGCGATAGGGCTCTGATTCAGAGGATGAGTGCCAGGGGCTTCTCTGGGGAGAGGGGTCAGCTGCATTCTGCCCCACCCTGAGAGTGAGGAGGGGGCAGTCCCCAGAAATGGGCCCACCTGGTGCTGAGGATGGACATAACAGTTCTCCCTCTGAGGCTTGCATTTCATCTCTCATGGCAAGATCACTTTCAGGCTTACAGTTTCTCATCTTTGCAACAGTCAGGGAAAAGAAACCTACAAAATAGCTCCCATTTCACAGAGGAAGAAACTGAGAGCCGGAGCTAGGGATCTCTGATATAGCTATGGGGTCCCCCACCCCACGCTGGCTCTATGTGACTCTGTGGTCGTGGTTAATGTCCATCAGTCGCCCCCTGCTCCCCTCCCTGGCTGTTTGCCCCCAAATGGGGCAGTGGTGGGAGTATGTCCTGGAGGAGGGGGAAGTGGGATATAGGTAGTACTTGGCTGACTTCACAATTTTGCCACACTCAGTCTGGGCCTCCTGACAGTGGCATGGGATCCCTATGGCTTCCCCCCCCCCCTTTTTTTTAGATGGAGTCTCGCTCTATTACCCAGGCTGGAGTGCAGTGGTGCAATTTCCACTTACTGCAACTTCTGCCTCCCAAGTGAGTCTGCTGTCTCAGCCTCCTGAGTAGCTTGGACTACAGGCATGTGCCACCACTCCCAGCTATTAATTTTTGTATTTTTAGTAGAGACGGGGTTTCACCATGTTGGTCAGGATGGTCTTGATCTCTTGACCTCATGATCTGCCCACCTCAGCCTCCCAAAGTGCTGGGATTACAGGTATGAGCCACCACACCCGGCCAATTTTTTTTTTTTTTTTTTTTTTTTTGAGGTGGAGTCTTGCTCCGTCTCCCAGGCTGGAGCGCAATGGTGCAATCTCACCTCACCGCAACCTCCACCTCCTGGGTTCAAGCGAGTCTCCTACCTCAACCTCCTGAGTAGCTGGGATTACAGGCACCCGCCATCATCCCCGGGTAATTTTTGTATTTTCGTAGAGATGGGGTTTCACCATGTTGGCAACCTCAGGTCATCCGCCTGCCTTGGCCTCCCAAATTGCTGGGATTACAAGTGTGAGCCACTGTGCCCGGCCTTGTATTTTTTTAGTAGAGACATGGTTTCGTCATGTTTGCCAGGCTGGTCTCAAGCTCCTGTCCTCAGGTGATCCTCCCGACTCAGCCTCCCAAAGTGCTGGGATTATAGGCGTGAGCCACTGCGCCCGGCCCCGGTGGCTTCTTCCGACTTGAAACACAAAATGTGGCCAGCTAGGGATAGACAGAATTCTGACTTTCAGCATTGCTGAGCCATGGCATGGGCTGCTTCTGGGTAGTGAGCTCCCTATCCTTAGGGTAGACACAGCCATCCCTTCGGTCCTTCCTCCAGACCTTCCAGGTACAGCCCTTTGCTGCTCTTCCCTGCCTCCAAACCTTTGCCAGTTTCTGGGTTTCTTTATCCAGGATGTTCCATCAGATCTCTCTGCTTCCAGAAAGTCCTGTTCCACTGACAATCTACTGTGTGCACAGGCTGTGCTGAGTGGTGCTTTGGAGGGGCGGGAGGGAGCTGGAACCTGGTGATGGAGAGGAGTCATAGCATGATGAATAACTCAAGTCCACTGGGCACGTGCTAGGCACTGGGCATTGTTCTAAGTGTATGTCTTATCTCATTTAACTCCTCACAGCACGTATGAGATAAGCAATGTTACTTATGTCAAAGTAGCTTTCAGATGAGGAAACCGAGGCTCTGGGAGGTGAAGCAACTTGCCTAAGGAAACACACAGGATGGGCTATGGAACCAGGATTCGACCCCAAATGCAGTGACTTAGCACTCAAACATCTACTGCAGTTAAAATGCCTAGAGTGGGTGGCCTGGTCACTGGAGGTGAGGGTGGGGGCTGCGTAGTCTGAGAGCCAGGCAGGCCTTCGGGGTGAGGGGAGCGTTGGGGTGAGGAAACATGTGAACATGCCTCAGTCTTTGGAGAACTTGGTTACTGTTAACCTGAATGTCACCACCCCTGACTCGAAGACTGGCACCAAATGGATTGTGGGTTCAATAAATGTTTGTTGAATGAATAAACGAGCCCCATTTGTAGAGGGGTATCCACTGTGCATTCATTCAATCAGCTTTTATTGCAGACCTCCTGTGTGCCAGGTCTCATGGTGCTTGCACACACAGATACACACAACTCCCCTGTGAGGGTCTGGTCTGGTGTGTCTTGGGGCTGGGGAAAGTCAAAACTGAAGGGTGTGGGGTTTCGGCACTAAGGGAGCCATAGCTCTGCTAGGTCTAGCCTGGGATGCCAGAGAAAGGAACCAGAAGTGGGAGGCATGTCAGCTTGGTGAGGCGACCACTCTGGGAGATGTCCTGGGAAGGGTGGGGGTCCCCAAGCTGACACTCCATTAATAGGGTGGGCACATTGCCATGTCCTTGGTGTCTGAGAATGAGGAGGCATCACTGTCTCTATTTGATAGATGAGGGACAGATGATGTCGTCCCCAGAAATGGTCTGATGGGATCAAGGGACAGAAAGGAGGGCAAACTATTCAGAGACCCCAGCACCATACCCTGTCCTTTTAATGAGGCCTTGTCAACAAGAAGGGAAAGTAGGGTGTAGCGGGGCTGGGAATTCCAGAGGTAACAGGACCAGACCTCCACCCACCCTGTCCACTCCTGACTTCCCTTTCTCTGTTCCAGCCCCTCCCACACCCACCCATCTCCCATTCCACAGCTGAGACTTGTGTAAGAAAACTGATGTTTATTGACAACCTAGTATATGTCAGGTACCATGCTACATCTTTTAACAAACACTGAATGACAGATTTAGTCGTACCTAGAACAGAATATGTTGCTCAATAATTATTTATTGAGTAAATGAATTAACCACAATCTTTATTTTACAGGTCAGGGGAGGAAACTGATGAACAAATAAGGAATTCGTTCTAAGTTACACAGTCAGAAATTGGCTGATCTGGGGACTGACATTGCCATCATTATTTACACTATATATAAGTGCTACAATTTATAGAATACATACTATGTGATTGTTAGGCACTTTACATAGTGCTCACCAGGGTTTGGGTCCCGACTTCAACTCCACTTTAGGTCAGACTTTCAGAACCACCCCCTAGTTTCTGGTGGGTCTGGAGCACTGACTGGGTGACTAGCAGAAAAACAGCTCCAAGCCCAAAGCATCCTTCCCCCTTTCCATTTCTCTGGCAGAGCCAAGACTAGCCTGCCCTAAGCCCAGTGAATGTCCCGGCCCTTTCTGGTCTAGGCTTACCTACAATGGGTGGGGCTGGAGTATCTAGAAAAGGCTTCTGGGTGCCTGGCGTGGTGGCTTATGCCTGTAATCCCAGCACTTTGGGAGGCTGAGGCAGGTGGATCACGAGGTCAAGAGATGGAGACCATCCTGGCCAATATGGTGAAACCCTGTCTCTACTAAAAATACAAAAAATTAGCCGGGTGTTGTGGTGGGAGCCTGTAATCCCAGCTACTTAGGAGGCTGAAGCAAGAGAATCACTTGAACTCAGGAGGCGGAGGTTGCAGTGAGCTGAGATTGCGCCACTGCACTCCAGCCTGGTGACAGAGCGAGACTCCGTCTTAAAAAAAAAAAAAAAAAAAAAGGAAAAGGCTTCTGGAAGGAGGGTGAATTTTGCAAGGAACTTCACTTGGAATGGAATAGAGCTGGGTCACCTCGAAGTGGGAATGAAGGACACGAGGAGCTGGGGGAACCATATAGGAGACGGTGGAGAGAGCCCTCATTGAAGTAGGGGTGCACATTGGTGCAAAATGGAAAAGATAAGAGCACCTTCTGCAAGGGACTTTTGAGTCCCCAGAGCCCCACTCAGAGCCACTCCGTCCTCTTAACTGTGGGGGAGGAAGCCAGGGTATCCTGTCTAGTCTGATACTGGGAGAAAAGCCTTATGATAGCTCAGCAACAGTTACTCAGTAGACCATCAGGATGGGGACCCACTCTCATGAATAGATAAGAACAGCACACAATTAGCACATTGGTAAGTATCACAGATATGCTAAGTCCTTGAAGGTAATTGGATCTTGCAAGTGGGTTAAACGTCCCTCCTGCAATGCATTTGCAGTGCCCTTTTCTTTCTCCCACAGGGCAGAGGGGTGGGATGCTGGAGCTGCCTCTTCCTGTAACATGGTAAACGGGAGCTAGCTGAAATTCTGATGCAACCTGACTCTTCCACTGGCCTGCCCTGAACCCTTACTACAGGGGCAAGCACAGCTGCCATCACCACCTGCCCACCCCCACCTTACCTGTACCAGTCATGGCAGCCTAGGGGACCAAAGGGTCTTGGCAGGTGACCTCAGGCTGACGCTATCCAGGACCCAGGCACTGTGCTGATCAGACCTGACTCCCTGCCGGGAACACTCAAGCTCACACACCTGCCTGAGGCTCTTGGCTCTCAGTTCCTGCTCAGGCTGCTCTCTTCCTATGATGCTGGGACGTGTAAAGTCAGGCGCTTCCCACTGTGGACAACAAATCCGATGGTGCAGACCCACCCTGGTGTCCTCTCCTCCCCCACCGTCTTAGAAGAGCCACAGAAACCCAGTCTCCAGGCACCACCCGACCTGTCCTCCACCCCCAAAGAAAGCAGGATGGGGTGGGGGTTGCAGGTGTCACCGCAAGGCACAGCCTGTGGAGCAGCAGTGGAAAGAGCCCAAGGGGCCCTGATCTTTGTGGGGTTCCTGGATGCACCATGGCCAGTGGTGGGGCCTTCCCAGGAGACCCCAGTAAGATGGACAATTTTTCCTTAAATGGCTGAGTGTGAGCAGCTTCCCAAAGGAGGTAGTGATGGCTGAGCCCACCTGGTGAGGTGGGGAAGGAGAAGGAGGTTCACTAAGAGGTAGTGACCCGGGAGTGTGTGGAGGGGACAGAACCCTGATGCCTACCCATAGGCAACAATCTCGGCACTATCTCTCCCTTTTGCCCTCCAGACACGACCATTCCCTTAGGGACAGTACTGGGAGGAGCCTTATTTACCCCTGAGACCCAGCGGGAGGGTGGAGGGTTAAATACAGAAAACCACTCAGTGAGAGCAGATGAGGCCCAGGCGTTCGGCCTGCATGGGGTGAGGATGGTTAGGGTAAACCTGTGAGCCCAAAGGCACCAAGGGGAGCACCAGCAGGTCCCTGGGATATGGGCTGGGAGCAGGAGGCAGGAGCCCCACTTGGCAGGGAGATAGCTCTAGGACATGTTCCCAGGGATGCTCAGTCAGACACCACTTTAATGAGTGGCACATGCTACCGTGTCCTGGTACCTGAGAAAGAGCTGCCAGCCCCTCTCAAGACAGACTTCACTCCAATGCCTAGTGTAGACAAGAAGAGAAACTTTTTCAGGGTGGTGCCCCAGACATGGAGTTCGGTCTTGCCAGTCACATATGGGCCTCCCAAAGGGTTCCAGTCTTTCTTAAGGAAAACCCTTTCCTCTGGCTTCCTAAAAAAAATATGGTTGGTTCCTTGTGCTTGGGCTGCAGGCTGGGAGAGGTGTCAGGGAAGCTGCAGATGGTCCTCCTGCCCTGGGTGGGTAGGGACGTCCTGAGAACTTCTCTAGCCCAGAGAACACCCTTTTTCAGGTCAAGCTAACCCTGCTCACCCTTCAGTTCCCTGAGTATTTCTCCTTCTCTCATCCACAGGTTGCAGACTGGTGGCCTGCACACCTGTTTTGCTTCCTACATTTTTTTAAAAAAAGAATTTTACGTAAAATTCCAGATTTCAGATTTCTTGGAAAAAATCAGTAGCTGTGACAACACTGGGATGGCATTTCCACACAGAACCAGTCAGCAGGAACTGAGCATCAGGGCCCTTCTGGGGTGGAACAGGCACTCACCAGTGTCCCCACACTGGCCCAGGGACTCTCATTTATTCACACTGGCACCTGCAGGCGTATGAGGCTGACTCTTGCCAATTCAGCCTACCCCAAACTCATCTTTCACCATGGCATCTCTTCCTTTCTGCCCTGCCGTGTCTTAAGTGTACCTCTGACCCACCCTCATCACTGCACTAAGGTTTATTTTCCTCCATACAGCTGTCTCCTCCAGTTGATTGCAAGCCCCTTGAGGGCAGGAACAATGCTTCCATAAGATTCTCAGTGAATGTACATTGAATAAACACAGCTCTTGCCTTTGCTTAGCCCACCCTTGTGGTGGGCTTAACTCCCTCTCCAGATTCAGAGTTGGGGGTCAAGACTCCTAAAGGCTTCCTGAAAGGGAGGAAGTTTCATTCTGGGTCATGGGGCAGTGAAGGTAGGTGCAGGCCACTTTGCCTGACCCTCTGGTTCTTTGAGGCAATCAGCCTCTGCTGGACTTTCCAAAGCACCCACCCAGTTTTGTTTGTTGTTTTTGTTTGTTTGTTTGTTTTGGATTTTGTTTTGTTTTGTTGCTTTGTTTGCTTTTAATTCAGAGCATCATTGCAGGGCTGAGGGATGATTTCATGCTTTTTAATAAGGGAATCTTCAAATCAAATAGCCCTTGTTGCTATTCCATCAATCCACTGTAGTGCCAGTCACAGGGATAACTCTTTCGCCAAACAATTGCCATCGTTCAAGTACTGGATGGGACATAGCAAGATGTCAGTAAGTGAATTTTTCTTAATTAAGTGTCTTTGCCCCATAGGCTTGCGTATTCTGAAGGCCCAGTGGCGTTCCCAACAAGCAAGGTCTAGCTAAATGCATCAGCATCAGATTCCCCGGTTCCCCTACTACTGCTGGCCTTGGGAGGCTATCCCAGAAGCCCTCCAATGTACCCCTCAGACAAGCTCTCTTCCCTTTGCCCCTCTGCCCCTGCCCCATCCCTATCAGAACTTCCTTCCCTAGGGAGTGTTGAGGGCACCTGCCAGGGCCACTGCACAACTCCAGGGACACCACTCACATTGTCACCTATGTAAATGGCCCCCTCAGTACAACTACCCTGGAGACACCACAGCAGTGTGCCCTGGAGGTGGGCAGCATGGTGATTATCACACCTGCACAGGGCCACAAGGACCCATGGCCCTGACACCAAGCTGAGACTGCCAGGACTTCTGGACCATGTTCAGAGCCTCAGACCTCATGCTTCTGAGCTCCAGCTGCCCAGGGTACCCTCACCGCACACACTGCGGCCCAGCGGGATTCCTACATGGAATAGAGCACGGAATAGAGTGTGTCTGGTGAAAGGGTCCCTTCCTGGCCTCAGGTTTGTCCCAAGAGGATCCATAAACCCCACCTCACCACCCTCCGCCCCTGGCGGAGACCTCATCCCAAAACTTCAGATGCAGAGGACAGGATCCATGGCAGGCCAAGCCTGGCAGACCCCATCCTAGAGTCTTGAGGCTCAAGATGGCTGACCAACCCTTGCCCCAACCATGGCCAGATTCAGAAGCTGCTTTGTACCCTGGACCAGATAGTGGGCAGGGCCAGCCAGGAGGCTGGCCTATAAGTGATGGAATGTGAGGTCCCAAACCCTAACCCTAAACCCTAACCCTACCCCTGGCTTCAGAGCCAGAAAGCCCTGGTTCCAGACTGGGGCTCCATCTCCTCCTACCTTTGTGACCTCGCACCAGCTATTTCACCTCTTGGAGCTTCATTTTCTTAAGGATATAAAACCCACCAACGGCTCTGCTGTGAAGGCTCAATGACAAAATATGTGTGAAGCCCCTTCTCCAGGGACTGCCAGAATATGCACCACCACTGTCTGTTTCCTTCCCTCTCAAGGGCTCTCTGCCTCCCTGTCATATTGGGCCTAGGAAATGTCCTGAGCTCAGGAACAAGAGCCCAGGGCGGCATTCTTGTGGCTGCTCCCAGGGTCAGTTTGCAAGGTCCAGAAAGGGATAGTATCTGCCCCATATGTCATCATAGAGGCAGGGCAGGACGGTGGGGCTGGAGCAGAGCCTCACAGGCAGCTGCGCTTTGCTGGAAGTAGGCCCACCAGAACCAGTCATGTCCTGGGGATTTTAACAAGCTGCCCATTGAGAATGGTTTCTCTCCTCCACCCTGGAGACGACCACACCTGGTAGTGGGTAGAACCCATTCTTGAGCCCTGGAGACTTTAGGGACAGGACAGAAGGCTACAAGAGTGGTTTAATTCCAGGTTTAATTGGTGGAAATTTGTTTGGCGGTGTGGAGAGGAATAGCCCAAGTGACCTCTAGAGCTGGAAGGGGAAAGTAGGAGGGGTGGGGTGTGGAGAGCAAGGCAAGGGGCTCCAGCACAAGGAAGAGATTTACCCCATCTGCAACCACCTTGGGGTGACTCAAGTATACTGTGAATACCTTGGACCCACCTGCCAGCAGACAAATGGGTAAATCTCACTAAGTAAGATCCTGCTGGCCTGTGGCCGTGGGAGAGACTGAGGTCTGATCTCTCTCCCGGAAGCCCAGCAGGCCCCAGACCAGAGCACAGCTAGTCCCAGGTTGTTGCTACGCCCTCTGCATTCCTATCTGGTTGGCAGGGAGGTCTAGGTTTGTAGTGAGAGCCCCCTTCATTACAGAAAGGGAGCTTAATATTCTAGGAACTCGCTTCCCTCTCCTCTTCCACCTTCTCCTACTCCTTGACTCATCAAGCACTAAGTAAGCATGTCCAGTCATCTTGCACGTCACAGAAGCAGATTTCTCTGCTTTTTAAAGATGTGAGTCCTGGGCTATGGACACAGCAATAGAGAAGGGCTGTAGCGAATGAATCACACTTGTGCCTGACTGCTCTGGTGATCAGTGGCCTTCCTAGTGTGGTTGGATGGGATAAGAGCTCAACTGCAAGACAGGCTAGTCTACAACCAGAGGTAGGGCCCAGGGAGACACCAAAAATAGGACTCAGTCCAGAGCAAGGATGGGGCTCAGCCTATAACTAGGATCAGGGTTTATCTGTGACCAGGGTCAGGGCTCAGTGTATGACCAGGATTAGGGTTCAGTGTGTGACCAGGATCAGGGCTCAGTCTATGACCAGAGATGGAGCTCAGTGTGTGACCGCAGTCAGAGCTCAGTGTGTTCCCGTGGTTGGGGCTCAGTCTGTGACCTTGAGGCTCAGTGCGTGACTGGGGTAAGGGTTCAGTGTATGACCAGATCAGGGCTCAGTGTGTGACCAGATCAGGGCTCAGTGTGTGACCAGAATTAGAGCTCAATCTATGACCAGGGTTGGAGCTAAGTGTGTGACCACAGTCAGGGCTCAGTGTGTCTCCAGGGTTGGGGCTCAGTCTATGACCCTGAGCCCATCACAGAGTCAGGGTTTAGTGTGTGACCAGGGTCTGGGCTTTGTCTTTCCTACGTGACTCAGTTCTCTGATCTAGTGTAAACCTCTCTTCACATACAAAATGCAAAACAACTTGTTGCTCTCCTGTCTTAAGATCTTTTATGGAGAAAAGCAAAAAAAGATATTTCCATGGTGCCTGGTGGTCTTTAGGAGTGAAGTGCAGCCATTTGGCAGAGCACTGGAGACCCTCGTGGCCTGGCCCCTGCTGCTCTCTACTCTCCTTGCTGCTCCTGTCCATGCAGCTTTTGTTCAAGGCATAGGAGCTGCTTGCAGTTCCCTGAAGTGCCTGGTTACTTCATGCCTCTGTGTTCTTCAAGGCCATTTCCCCTCGTGGCGCTGACCCTACCCCTCGTCAGTGCTGTGTAGTGGTTAGAAGCTCAAGCGCTAAAGTAGACCAAAGCTGGATTCAAACCTGCTTCCGTCACTTCCTTACTGTGGGGTTTTTGGGCAAATAGCTTAGCTTCATCTTTACACAGAGGCCAGGTATAATACTCATGCATGGGCTGGTGGGAGGTTTTCCTGATTAGCCCGTGGTCAGGTTTTAATGCATATTATTCATTTTCATCATTAATTACTCCCCATTGTGTCTGAGATGTTTGGTGAACACTCAGCATCCCTTTCCTGCCATCTCCTCATGGCCTTGCTAGACTGCAGTGGCTGTGAAGTTAAACGTGCAGGACTCCCTTGCAGCTGAGGTTGTGTGTGAATTAAGTTCCAGCAATTAGAGGCCCTTTGGCAAGACCTGGAAGGCAGATTTGGAGGATATCTATGACTGCTTTCAGCCAACAAAACTGCCTGTGGAAATGCAGCAGCATTTCAGTGCTGAGGACTCGGATTCAGGGGTGTGGAAGGTAGCAGCGATGGGTTTCTTTCTGTTCCCTGGATCAGGCTGTTGACACATGTTCTTGAACCCAGTGGTCCCAACGATTCTTCCCCCATTCCACATATTCTTTTTGCTGCTGTAACTAAATACCACAAACTCAGAGGCTTGTAACCACACACATTTATTCTCTTACAGCTGTAGAGGTCAGAAGTCCAAAATGGGTTTCACAAGTCAAGGTGTCAGCAGCTCTGTGTTCCTTCTGGAGGCTCCAGAGGAGAATCCATTTCCTCACCCTGTCCAGTTTCTAGAGGCCGCCTGCCTTCCGTGGCTTACGGTCCCTTCTTCCGTCTTCAAGCCAGCTCCTGGTCTGTCATCCGTCTCCTTTATTTTCTCCTGATTCTGCTTTCTTGCCTCCTTCTTATAAGGACCCTTATTATTACATTGGACCCACCTAGATAAGCCAGGATCATCTTCCCATCTCAAGATTCTTAACCTAATTACATCTGCGAAGTCCTTTTTGCCAGGTAAGGTAATATTCACAGGCTCCAGGAATTAGGACATGAACATCTTTGGGGACCATTATTCAACCTACTGCATGACAAAGTAGCAGCCCCCTGGTTGGTCAGTTCTGTGAATATTCTGTATTCTGGAAGTCATTTCCTGGCCAGGCGCAGTGGCTCACGCCTGTAATCCCAACATTTTGGGAGGCTGAGGCAGGTGAATCACTTGAGGTCAGGAGTCAAGATCAGCCTGGCCCCATCTCTACTAAAAATACAAAAATTAGCAGGGCATGGTGGCATATGCCAGTAGTCCCAGCTACATGGGAGACTCGGCATGAATATCACTTGAACCAGGCGGCAGAGGCTGCAGTGAGCCAAGATCACGCCACTGCACTCCAGCCTGGGCAACAGAGTGAGACTCTGTCTCAAAAACAAAAAAAAAGAAAAGAAAAGAAAAGAAAAGAAAAAAAAAATTAGCTGGGCGTGGTGGCATGCACCTGTAATCCCAGCTACTCGGGAGGCTGAGGCAGGAGAATAGCTTGAACCTGGGAGGCGCAGGTTGCAGTGAGCTGAGATCACACCACTGCACTCCAGCCTGGACCACAGAGCAAGACTTTGTCTCAAAAAAGAAAAGAAAAGAAATCATTTCCTGAGACCCAGCCCCAAACTGGCTCCTTCAGTCTTTGTAAGCACTCAATACCCTGTACTAAATTCCTTTCTGCTTAAAATACAGTTGCTTCTGTTCAATACACCCAACTATGAATAACATACCAAATGTCCTTTAAGACTCAGCTCTCTCACATCACCGTGTCTGGGAAATCTGCCCCAATTCCTCCAGGGTTCCTTGATCCCTCCTCTGGACCCCACAGTTCTGCCTAGATCAAATTTACATAAATGCTTATCTCCCCTAGTGGATCATGACTTTCCCATCCAACTACAGCACCAAGTCTAACACAAAGGAAGGTTGCATCAAGAAATGAAGGGGCCATTGGCTGAGCACAGGCTCCTGAGCACCGAGCCTGGGATGCAGGTAGAAGCAGGAATGCCCTGGAGAGGAAAGGGATTGGCTAGCAACCCAAGGAAGGAAGCCTGGGACAGAAATGCAATCTCAGCCTCACACACCACAGCAGCAGCTGGACCCACGTGACACAGCACAATCTTCAGCTCCAGGGCTGCATCCTAGCCTGCAGCTTTGTGGCCCCGAATCCAGAATGCGGAAACAATGATGCGTGACAGAAGAGACAGCCCCCAACACACAGGACAGTGCCAGGGGTTAAACCCAGAAAACAACCAATGAGCAGGGGATGAATCTTTCTTAATTGAGGGCAGGAGAGGAAATGGGCAAAATGATGTCCTTAGCCCATGACAGGCTCTGACTCTACTTCACCTGGGAGTGGACAAGTGGTCCAGCCCAGAGGGCACACGCATGCCTGGGTGTAAAGGAAGCAAAGAAACTGCTCCTTAAAAGGATCAGATGCAGGCTGGGTGCAATGGCTCACACCAGTAATCCCAGAACTTTGGGAGGCTGATGCGGGCAGATCACTGGAGGCCAGGAGTTCTAGACTAGCCTGACCAAGATGGTGAAACTCCATCTCTACTAAAAATACCAAATTAGCCAAGCATGGTGATGGGCGCCTGGAATCCCAGCTACTCAGGAGACTGAGGCAGGAGAATCACTTGAACCCGGGAGGTGGAGGTTGCAGTGAGCCGAGATTGCACCACTGCACTCTAGTCTAGCAACACTGGGCAACAGAGCGAGACTCTGACAAAAAAAAAAAAAAAGGATCACATGGGATCAGATGCAGGCAACAAATTGAAAAAACTTTGCATGCCACCTTAGATGATAAGGATATAAAGATGGCACACCACAGGTGAGAGATAGCCCTGCAGAAGGCCACCTCTGCTGGCAGACAAGAACTAAAGAACCCCAAAGGCCCTGCCCTGCCTGTGGCTAATGCATACTTGTGACATCCGCTGGACTCCCTGCCCTCCATGCGCCTTAGTCTCCTCCATCCCATGTAATGGAAACAGTAGACTCTGTGCCAAACGGCTTAGGAAAATAAGGAAACTAAGAAAGCATGGCGCAAAGTGAGAGGTTAGAAGGTCAGAAGAGTGGGAGGTACAGGCCCTGGGCCATGGCAGGGAAGAGGCTCCATCTGGAGAAGAAAGTTGGGGAGGCCTGAGATATCATTAATGAGGTCCCAACAGACAGGGCTGGGCATGAGCTTGCAGAGCCGGCCCTCCTCCACCCCATGCTCAGCACACTTCAAATTAATAATTAAAATGCTTCCTGTCAAATTCCAGCCTGACACGTAATTAGAGCAGCTCCAGGCTTTAGGCAATGGTGATGAAAACAGCTCTTGTTAGAAAGAGACTTTTCTGGAGATAAGTGGGGTGAGAATCAAGAATAGAACCTTCCTCCCAAAATTTCTCCATCAGGGCCTCCTCTCTGTCTGCATACGAGATAGATATGGATGGGGTTTTCCTTCTAGCCTAGGGAGAGGCTGGGAGACAGGGAGGAACCTCAGTTTCCCCCTCTGCACCGGGAAGAGATTGGACAAGGTATGATCCTACCTGTCCATGAGAGGGCAGCTCAGGGATTTGTGTAAGAAGGAGGGTAGGCGGTGGCTTCTTGGAGTTTCAAAGGCCAGACAGACAAATCTGGCGGCCAGCTGCAGATCCTAACTTACTCCCAACCCACCCCACAACATGTGCACACAAGGCATTGCCATCGTGTCCTTTCCATCCAGGGCCGCTGGGGAGCAGCTGAGCTCAGCTACCAACTGTTCAGTGGCCACGGCATCCCAGTCCAGGTTCCTCCCTAGAAACCCATGGCACTCATCACTTCCTTCTGGAGTACAGCCTTTCCCCATTCTTATCAATAAAGTGGGACAGAGACCGAGGAGTCCTAGCTCCTAGCTTCTGGACTTCTCAGTGCCCCAGGGGCACAGGTTGGAGGTGCTATCCACGGTTCTAGAGAAACTTCCAGTTTTCAGCTTCTTCCCATGTCAGGAGTTCTTCCAGAGCCCTAACTGGCTTGCCTGATCCCCTAGACCCCTCTGCCAGAGTCCAGTCCCTGAGCCCTATGACACTGTCACACCACACTTGCCACCAGGCCTGGCCCCCCAGTGGAGGCCCTGAGAGAGGGAAGGGATTCCTACTGCTCAGCTCATTCATAGAGAGCCTGGAATGCCCACCCTGGGGTGTTACCCTGATGGGCCTGCCCTTAGGAGTTTGGGAAATGAAGCCCACGCTCAAGCTACCTATTAGAAGAAAATCATTTTAAAGCAATGGTGTGTTACTTCATTGAAGCTGCCTTCATAAATATTTTAAAGATGTTTATTAGGAAAACCACAAGAGGAGACAGGAGGTTGCTGAGGTTGGGAGGAGTGGTGCCCCACAAGGGCTCAGCTGCCACTGCCACCACTGCTGCCAGTGAAACTTGTGCTTCCTTGGAGGGGCTGGTTCTATGGGGGCTGCAAAATGGAAAAGCCCACTGTGTTGGGTTGCCTCACCACATGCAGGAAGTGGCTGCTCAGATACCCATGCTCTTGTCCTCAGATTGAACCCCACAGAGGTGTATCACAGAGTCCTGTGGACACAGAACTGAGCTGGGGGCAGAGCCTCCTGGGTCCTATTCTGAGCTTTGCTCCCAGCTGCTCCCAATTCCTCCCCTTCTAGAGCTCAGCAATATTGTGGAAAGGGGGCTTTAGGGTCCCTTCCTCAGCAAGCTGATGTTTCCAAGTTTGTGGATACTGACCTTTGCTTTCCTGTCTTCACTCTTATCTACCCTCTCACCCCGCCAAATGCACGCATCCATCCAGGGCCACACACATGGGACCAGGAGCAGCCTCAGCGGCAGGTGCACAGGGCCCAACAACTGCCCACAGGAGCCCCTCAGCCCAGGCATCTTGGCCTGCCTCGCCCCACACCACCAGGCAGGCAGATGCCTGGCTAGGGCCAAGGGAGAGGCTAAGAATGGTGTCCTGACTGCTGACCCAGCATCTCTCGCAGGGCTGGGCAGGGGTGGGCTGTGCGGCAGGGATGGAGGCACCACAGCCACCTCTGACACGGCTTCTCTCCTTGAGAAAGAGCTTGTTTTTCCTCCCCAAGCCGAAGTCAACAAGCCCATCAAATTGAGAAAGCAGAATCGATCTGCAGGCCAGGCATCTGCAGTGCTGGTGCTCAGGGGGCCATGGCTGCTTCTCCTTGTGCCTGGGGCTACTTCCGCTACCATCTTGGACTGAGCAATGAGAAATCGCCTCTGCTTCCACCCCCATCCTCCCCACACACATCCTGTCTGACCATCCAGCCCCTTCCTATTGGTCTCAGGTCAAAGCTCTCTTTTGTCCTGGCTGCGTCCAGGGCCATCTGCCCAGATCTGTCCATTCGTACTGTGTAAGTGCAGGTGAGGCGGCCCCGTGAAGACTCTGTCCTTTGGGCAATCTCTGTCCATTTTAGTCAACTAGGGAGGGGAAGGTACTACTCCTGACCCCATTTTACAGATGGGGTCTACAAGGACACCGAGCATTTAGTACCCAGCTCCCTAAGGGTTAGCAGAGCATGGGAGTGGGTGAACAGAGGTTAGGGAGTCTTCTCTAGTAAACAAATGTTAAACATGGCTTGCAATTACCGTATCAATTGTTTCTGGGTAACTAAGGGCTTCTAAAAGATTTTTAAAATAGATTATTCCTTTAAATAGGTGAAGCACCCTTCAGTAGCCTCATTTACATTGTTTATTTGCTGGGAAACCCTTTTAACATGGATAGTGTAGAAGTAAACTTCAGCCTTAGTTACTTCCATTCGGAGACCTGAATTAATGTGGTTTGGGTACCTCCTGCTTGCAGCAGACCAGAGGACAGGAGCTGCTCTGTGCCCGGCTCTGGGCATGGGGGCAAGCCAGAACTGCTCTGGGGAGATGAGTTGCCAGAGAGCAATGAGTGAGCAAGTGCTTCATCGTAGCTATGAAACACGGAGTTGCAGAGATCTGGGGGGACACATAGGAGGGAGTGTGTAGGATCTGCATAGGCAGAGGAGAGAGAGGGCATATCCAGGGATGGGGGGAGCTGGAGCAAATGCTTATAAACACGACTGAATATGAAACATGCAACTTCTGACACTCGCCAGTCATCTCTGTCCCCTTCTCCCTTATACTTCCCCCTGACTCCCTCATCACCCATCCTGCAGACAGAACAGAATGCACTCTCTTCTCCTAGCACTGCAGAGCCCATTCCAAAAATGTCCTAGGTCCAGAACCCCTGGCTGCCAGCACATTCTCCTGTTAGGCTGACCCAGATCCTCCTGGCTGCAGTGGACAGGAGGACGGTGAGAAAAGCAGCACAGATAGAGACACCAAGAAAATCAGCACCCTGGCCATGCCTCACAGGTCACCAAGGCCTCAGCATGGTCACCCAAGGAGGCTGAGCCCTCTACAACCTGGCCAGCTTCAGTTCCCGGAACGTTTGCTGAAACTGCTGTCAGCGAGCACATGGACTTCAATGCAATTACAAAAGCTATAAGAACAAGAAGTGCATTCATTCATTAGTAGCAAATTACACTAAATTATCTTAGCGAATAAGGCAAAATGTCAGTTCAGCGGCTGGCAGGCTCTGCAGATACATCAGTCCCTCTTCCCCACCTCCAACAATGGGGCCACACTCCACAGGGACTTTTTAGGAGAGGATATAGAAACATGAGGAGCAGGAATGAAACAGAATAGGGTATAGACCAGCACCCAGGGAGCATGCTGGCCTGTAAATTATGGTAGATAGGTAGGCAGGTGGGCTTCAGATGGGTGAGTGAGACTGAGGAAGAACTAGAGGCCAGAGAGCTTCAGGAAGGAGGGCGGGGGTGGCAGAGGAGAACTGCTGTGCTTCAGTCATTCTGGATACTGCAGGGCTGCAATGTGGTAGCGACCCCAGGATGCCCTGATTCTGAAGCACGTGTGAGATGGGAGGTGGGGGAGAGCAGGAAAAACATGAAGGCTATTATTTCCCTGAGCCTGCCACACAAATGTAGACTGACGGCTACAGGGAGCAGGACAGATGGTCCTTCCCTCCGCGGAGGACATAGTGCTTGAGGGCAGAGGGAGTCCAAAGCAGTCACGTGGCTATGCACATCTGGAGGCCTGGGGGCGACAGGTGAGAGACACAGAGGCAAAAGGGAGGCCGTGAGAGGAGGAGGGGGAGGGGATGCTCAGGAGTAGGCAGGGCCCCCCATTTCCTAGAGCTAAAAAGGACAGAACCATCACCAATGGCACCCCATCCTTCATCATCATTCTCCCAGAGCCTACGTGTCTGGTCTGAGTGCAGGAACTCAGGATGCCTGCTCTCTCCCCCGCCCCACAACACAGGGAACAGGGCCCCCTCCTTTCTGAATTGAATATTATCACTTCCCTCAACCTTCCTTGCTCCTGTATTTTCTGTGCTTCCCTTAGTTAAAAACAAAAACCCCACGGAGTCCAATATGGTGATCACTGAGAATAGCTAGCTTACCTAAGAGGTGGCGTCTCAAAGGTCTCTGCTCAGGGCTGTCTTCCGAATCCTGTTTCACATCCATTTATAAGCCAGACTAGGGCCAGTGGCATATGTACATCAAATATTTAGCAATAAACTCAATCAATTCCATCAGAACTTCTGGGGATGGAGCCCAGGCACCATTTACAACTCCCAAAGTGATTCTAATGGACAGTCAGGGTTGAGAGCCACTGGACTAATGGGATCTGGAGCTGTATCACTAGGAACATAGTGCCCAGGACGCGGGAGGTGAGAGCTGATCTATTATGAGCTGAAGCATCGTGATCCATGCCAGAGCCTCAATCTGCAAGGGACGCTGATGAAACACATCCAGAGGAGGGCGTTTGGGTGGAGAAATCATATTAGCTAAGGAAGGCTGAGGGGCAGGGGATATTTTGCTGCTCAGATGCTGGAGAAAGGCTGGGGGCAAAGGTCACAGACCCTCTGTCTGAGGGCCGGGTTATGGCTCCTCTATGAGACTCAGGTGTTTCTCTGTTCTAACAAAGCTCTGCCTCATTAGTAATGAAGTAGTGTCACCATAATTACCTGGAGCTGGCAGTGCCAAAGGTTATGAATACTCTCTGACACAAGTGCAAGAGATTTAACCTAACCTGAGCCACCTGCATCCAACAGGATGCTGGCCAGGCACAGTGGCTCTTGCCTGTAATCCCAGCACTTTGGGAGGCCGAGGCAGGAGGATTGATTGAACCCAGGAGTGTGAGACCAGCCCAGGCAACATAGCAAGACCCTGTCTCTGAAAAAAAAAAAAAAAAAATTTAAGTTAGTCAGCTGTAGTGGCAGGCACCTGCAGTCCCAGCTACTCAGGAGACTGAGCAGGAAGATAACGAGCTCGGGAGGTTGAGGGTGCAGTGAGCTATGACCGTACCACAGAACTCCAGACTGGGCAACAGAGTGAGACCTTCTTTAAAAGAAGATAGAAAAAAGAAAAACCCCAAAGATGCTGAGAACCTTCCCCCATCAATTACGGTGCTCCGGGTGCAGGGCTCGACCCTGGCACACACCCACTCAGACCACAGTGCTGGGCCCACATAATCCACCCGGAGGCAGACACACTCACCCAGGACTGGGGTCCCGGGATCCCAGACAGCTCCTGGGAACGGAGGCAGCGGCAGTGACAGACAGATGCTGAAGGACAAGGTGGTCCAGAGCAGATGGAAGGGAAAACTGCAGGCCCTGTACGCTACTGAATCAGGCTCCACTCTGAAGTCTCTGAGAGCCCAACTGGATGTGAATTCCAAGCACCATCTCTACCCTGTCTAGAATCAGTTTTTCCAGCCACCCTAAGTTTTCTTCACTTGCACATTCTTACTGCCACCGGGACTGGCTAAAAAGGCAACTGAAACAATTGGCAACTCTCCCAACACTTAAAATGGATCCAGAGATCCCACTTCTAGGGCTCCATACTGTAGAAACTCGAGCATAAGCCTGCATTATTTGTGTCTAAACTGTAGGAACTAGCAAAATATAGGCTAGAACAGCAGTACTATGAGATACTATGTAGCCATTTAAAAAGAACGAGGGAGTTCTTTGCAAGAAGCTAGATATAAAATAGCATGTACCGCATGATTCCATTTATATGAAGTTCAAGAATAAGTAAAACTAATTGGTGAAAGCAGCCAAGTGGGCAGGGCTGTTGCTTGGGTAGGGACACTAGGGAACTTTCTGGAATCCAGCAACTGTTCTATATCTTGATCTGGGTAGTGGTTATATGGGTAGAGATTTGTGTAAAAATTCATGGAGTCATACACTGAGGATTAGCATCTTGTAAATACTAGAGGTATGTTACACATCAATATAGAAAGCAAAGAGGATGAGGACACTCTAGAAGAATTGACTTGGGAAAAGAGTAAAAACAGAAAAAAGCATTGCATAATGTTTGATTACAAAAAAAAAAATATTTTTTGTAAATGTGTAAGACTGGATACAACAGTCTAGAAGGAAGCCAGTCTAGTAGCAGAGCCAGGATTGAAAGTCAAGTGTCCTGACCCCCAGCCCAGGCTTCTCCTGCTGCCCAGGGTCTGCGAGTGTAAGCAGAATGCTCTAAGCACACAAGTAGAAGAGGCAGGATGATCCAGATGCCCTGGCCATACCATTTTCACCCCTCCTCCCAGTCTCCTCCCTCTGGGTGGTGAGTGGTCAGATCCACTAATTGGTCTTCAAGCCCTGGTTACAAATGGTCCTGGAGGCGAATTCTGGTCACACCTTGAGCCAGGCAAATGAACCTTGCTCTGTCCTCTTTTAATATGGATGTGACACCTGCAGGCTACAGCTTGTCGCACTGTGAGAATTATTTCTCCATTAAAATGCAGGAGTTGGAGCTTTGCCCAGGAAGGGCAGCTAAAAATACTGCTGCCCAGGGCACTTGTCACCAGAGGACTTAGTTGCCACTCTCTTTACCCCTAAACCTCCAGGCAAGTCCCATACCTGCTGGGTCCGTGCCCGGAACACTTGATGCAGTGTCATGTCTGAGCCTTATCCAGCCCTGTCGCAAAGAAAAAGCATGGGTTCCTGTGCCTGTTTTACAGATGAACAAACTGGGCTTCAGACAGCTTGTTCCAAGTCACTGTGCTCAATCTACAAAATCACCTATGGAGCAACAGTGTGTGGGCCCGACTCCAGGGAGGGAAAGAATAGCCCCTCACGTGTGCCCAGCACCTAATGGTTTGCAGTGTCTTTTTATTTTTATTTATTTTTGAGATGGAGTCTCACTCTGTCACCCAAGCTGGAATGCAGTGGCGCAATCTCAGCTCGCTGCAACTTCCACCTCCTGGGCTCAAATGATTCTCCTGTCTCAGTCCCCTGAGTAGCTGGGATGACAGGCACGTGCCACCACACCTGGCTTTTTTGTATTCTTAGTGGAGACGGGGTTTCACCATGTTGGCCAGGCTGGTCTTGAACTCCTGACCTCGGGTGATCTGCCCGCCGCAGCCTCCCAAAATGCTAGGCTTACAGGCGTGAGCCACCGCACCCGGCCTAATTGCAGTGTCTTCTCACCCACTGCTTTGTCCAACCCTCTCAACAATGCTTTGAAACAGGAACTATTACTGTCTCTACCTTACCGGTAGGGACTGAAGCCCAGTGTGGTGAAGCAGCAAGCTCAAGGGCACACAGTGGGTTGGAGGGGCAAAGGCGTAAGTCTTTCAATCCTAATACCCACCCAGAGCACCAATGACAGGACCTCAAGCAACATGACTGATCTCACCCCTAGGGCCATCAACTTTGTAACAAATCCTGCAGTTTGTAAAGGATGCCACATACTTTTTGGGAGATGACCTGTCACCACTATTTAATAGGTAAGGAAAGTAAGGCTCAGAGGTATGAAGGACACGGACACAGGTTAGTAGCAGAGCCAGGACTGAAAGTCAAGTGTCCTGACCCCCAGCACAGGTTCCTGCTGCTGCCCAGGGTCTGCAAAGCTCCAGGCTGTCCCAGTGCCGGGACACTGTCATCCAGGGGCAAACGAATGCAGTGCCCTAGGCAGGCTCCCAGAGCCCTGAATCTGGCTCTCTGGAAGCCTGTGTGCCTCCTCTCAGTCTTTCAAAGTGGAAGGTGGTTAAAACCTCAGTTCTGGTTTTCCTTTTTTCTTTAGAGACAGAGTCTTGCTCTGTTGCCCAGATTACAGTGCTGGAGTACAGTGGTACAATTATAGCGAATTGCAACTTTGACCTCCTGGGCTGAGGATCAAGTGATTCTCCCACCTCAGCCTCCTGAGTAACTAGGACTACAGGTGTGTGCCACCACACCTGGCTGATTTTTTATTTCTGTGCAGAGACAGGGTCTTGTTATATTGCCTGGGCTAGTCTTCAAATCCTGGCCTTAAGCGATCGTCCCACCTCAGCCTCCTAAAGTGTTGGGATTACAGGCATGAGCCACTGTGCACAGGTGGCTATTTTTCATACAAGAAAGCCAAGGTTCAGAGAAGGGAAATGTCCTGCTCAGGGTCATAGGGCAGAACTGTGTCCTGGGAATGGACCTCTGATCCCTGGCCCCGTGCCCATCCAATTGAGTCAGCCAGAAACAGCATTCAGAATTCTTCCTGGTGCCAGCTTCTTACTGAGTCTCAGCTTCCCAGTCTCTAAAATGGGTACATTAGCAGAGGTCCTAAACAAGCCTAGGTTTGCGTTTTCTGAGGGAAAGAAATTGGGTGATGCTTCCACTGGGAGGAGCCCCATAGAGTGACCAAAGGGCCTGGCTTTCTGGACAACCAACTTCACTTTATCCAAGGGGAACCTGAAGCCAAGGAGGGAGCCAAATGGCCTTGGAGATCCAGTGATTTCAGGACGGTGAGATAAGGAGGGCCAGGCTTCAACATCCAGGAGAGAATCCTGCCAGTTGAGGCCTGGGGCCCACCCTGCTTCCAAACACTTCACAGAGAAAACGTTTCTTACAAAGACATTTATTTTCCCCAAAACATACCTCCAGTTTACAAAATCCCTCAGAGTTCCACATTTAAATTAGAAGTCCTCACATCTTCCATTCCTGGGGCAGGGAGAGATGACATCCAGAAGGCATCAGAACATCTGAAGTCTCACTCTACCGGAGGCTGGGAGCTGGCCAGAGGCAAGCCAGGAAAAGACTGCCCCAGCCCCAGAATAGCACCATGGTGGGGGCGGGGGGCAGTCCCCTCTATGTCCCCAAAGCACTCCTGGCCCTGCCCTGCCCCGGGCTCTGCCTCTTCTGCTGCTATGAAAGGTCCAGAGGGCCTTGGTGCCTGCCCACCTGCCCACGCCTGCACAGACACTTTGGATACCACCAGATTCTCTAGCTGTGGTGAGGGGCTATGTCCCTCTCTCCAGGTTTCCGCCCCAGCCCCATGCTCTGGGTAAGAATTAGGGGTGGGGTGGGGGTGAGGTATCCAGGAAGAATTGAGCACAGAGGAGGTGTGGAGCAGGGAGCGAGGCAGGAGCCCCCTGCAAACCGCAGCGTGCAGTGTAGTTAGTTGTCTGTCTCCCAGCTGGATGGGGAGTCCTTGAGGGAGGAACTTGATCTTCCCAAGCAGGGGCCCCAGCACCTAACGCAGTGCTGACATCTGTAGTTGCTCAATAAACATTAACTGAATGGATACATGAAAGGAAAGGAACAAAGAGGTGGGAAGGCAGAGGGACAGAAGCTGACCCCCAGGGGCCCCATCACAGACCCCCGGAGAACCAGTGTGACCAGCACATGCTTCCATGGGGAGGATGGGCAGGGGAGAGGGGCACTGCAGAGGAGGCTGGGCCAGGGGGGAGCCACACGTGTTCCAGCACGTGCATCTGCAGGTCTCTCTGCACAGCTGTGCAAGTGGTGGGCGCAGAGTGCCCTGTCTTCACTTGGGGCAGGGAGGGAAAAGCCCAGTATTGGAGGAAGAAGGGGAGAGGAAACAGCTTCTAGACTCCAGGAGATGCTGAGGCCGCACTGTCCCTGTCTGAGAAGACAAGATTCTATGCAGGTGGAAGCAGGGCTGAACATGATCACTAGTGTATCAGGGCCATTGGAGAAACGAGGCCAGGGGTGACTATGCATCGTGTCTGTGGTGAAATAAGGCAGGGGGTCAGTCAGTCTGAATATGGCATCTTTTGGAGAAAAAAGGCAGCCAGATGGTCCACGCAGCACTGGAAGAAGAGGGTGGCGATGTGGTCAGTGTGCTGTGTCCCTAAGAAATGTATGTACTGTGAAACAAGTCAGCAGGCAGGATGATTTAGAGAAATAAGGCTGTGGGTGGTCTGTGTACTGTGTCTGTAAGAAATAAGGCAGCAGGATGACTTGGGAATCATGTCCATTGGAGAAATAAGGCTGCACAGTGGTCTGTGTATCGCATCCTTTGCAGAAGGAGCCCACCTGTCAGAGCAGGATGCATCTGTTGGGGGCAGGGCTCACAGTACAGTCCCATTGCAGCCAGAGGGGAGGAGCTGTAGGGAAGGGCAGCAGCTCCCTGGTCCTCATGGTCAGGCTAATTCTTGTCCATCATCTTCATTTCATGATGGGAAGAAAAAAAGAGGGATGGGAAAAGCATTAGATGCCAGAAGTTCTATTTTGGGGATTATCCCAGAAGGCCAGGCACCTGGTCACATTTCAAGTGGGGAGTGTGTGTGAGACAGCAGCCCAACGGACAGCCGCCATGCTGACCACTGCCCTGGAGGCCCAGACACAGATGCAGGTGCCAAGCATGCTGGGGCACCTGAGGGGGACCACCTCACGCAGCCCCCTCTCAGTCCCCACAGGTCCACAGCCCTACACACTTCCCTCCATTTCCCTCTAAGTGCAACACTTTTCCCTTCTCATCTCCAGATCCCATTCACCCTCCAAGGCCAGGCCCAATTCCCTCGTCCAGCAGGCAGCCTTCCCAGTGTCCCCTCCACACTGATTTCCCTGAGAGTGAAACGGCAGAGGCCCTCCTCCTTCCCTCGAGCTTCCTGTCTCCATGTGGAGGGCCATCCCAAAGACTCATATTTCAGACCCCACTCTGCATCTGGAGCTGAATGGAGACTTGGGAAGAAGGCCCTGCCCCTGCCCTCGCCTTCACCCATTCTTGCGGCTCTGTATGTCCCTGGGAAGAGGAGCTCCTCCATCTGGGCACTGCCTCTGTGGTTGTCCAGCATGGCCAGAGACTGAAGGGGCAGGCTGCCTCACCAAGGAGCAGGATTAGGGAGTAAACTGGTTTGTCCAACCAGGCCACATTCTCCAGAAACTCTTCAAAACCAAGCTAACTTTTTTTTTTTTTTTTGAGATGGAATCTCACTCTGTCACCCAGGCTGGAGTGCACAGGTGCGATCTCAGCTCACTGCAACCTCCGCCTCCTGGGTTCAAGTGATTCTCCCGCCTCAGGCTCCCAACTAGCTGGGATTACAGGCATGCGCCACCACACCCAGCTAATTTTTGTATTTTTAGTAGAGACGGGGTTTCACCATGTTCGCCAGGCTGGTCTTGAACTCCTGACCTCAAATGATCCACCCACCTCAGCCTCCCAAAGTGCTGAGATTACAGGCGTGATGCACCGCACCTGGCCTAAGCTGACACTTTTTATCTCCATCTGCCCAAATCTTCTATGGTTATTTGATTCTGAACAACAGGAAGGAAATGACTTATCTCCTACATTTCCAAATGTCATCACTGACATTATAACAATAGGCCTAATAATGACTATGGACATTTACTAACCACCTACTGTGTACCGGGGACATGGCTACCCAGCTGAACATTTTTCTAGCCTCCCCTGAGTTAGGGCTCATATGCCTGGGTTCTGACCAATGGGATGTAAGCGGAAGTGATGCAGGCTACTTCCAGTCAAGCTCTAGAAGGAAACATATCCTTCCTTTTTCTCCCTCTTGGCTCTGGAGGGGGTGTGGGAGCTCGAACAGCTTCTTAGACCTAGGAATGAAAGCTTGAAGTTGAAGAGGGCAGAATCCAGGTAAGTGGAACCTGGCTTCAGGTCATCTGTGGTTTTACGATTACCTATGCTCACACTATCACAGGAAGGAGGAATAAACTCCTGTCCTGGTTAAGCCTCTGTCATATTTGGGTCCCATTAGAGCAGATGGGACCTTGGTTACTCAGCCCTCTGCCATCTCACCACGGGGAAGCTGAGGCTGCTCTTCTGCAGAGGGGCCTCAGGTCACCAGTGAAAGGACGATGCCTACCCACCCTCTCAGTCTCTCACACACAGATGTGCACACACAGACACAATCTCAAGCCCAGGTGTCTTTACCTTCTTTGCTGTCAGAGTGTTTCAGAGGCTGCAGGGCTGTAAAAAAAAAGGAAGGCGCACACGGTGAGGAACCGTGGGAAGTGGTGGGGTAGGGAGTCAGGCAGAGGAAGCAGTGAGGACTGGAAAGGGCGGGAGAAGTTACCAGAGTGGGACCACTTCACAGCACAGGGGAAGGGGCCCTAGGCTGCTGTCCGAAGCCCCAGCCCCAGGTCCCAGTTCCACTCTGTGGCTTGTCATTCTCTCTGGGCCTTAGTTTTCTGCATCTATAGAATGGGACAACCCTTGAGCCCTCCACCTCCAGCTGGAGTTGCGGAACTGCCCTGAGCGCACTCTACACACAGGGTGATGTGAGAAGCTAAAGGAAGCTGGCAGATTTGCAGGTGGGCCTGGGACCATGTGGAATGAGACTAACCAACTCCCTCACCCACACTCTTCTCCCCACTCCCTCCCTTCTGCCAACGACATCTGCCTCTGAGCATGAAAAATGAGGTCTGATCCCAGAGCTGTCTCTATGCCTGCCACACTGGGCACCAACAGGCAAAGAATTAATTGGCATAATTTACAGCAGTCCCCAAGTGTCAATCTCCTGCCCTTCCTTCTGCGGGGGTGGGGAGGAAGCCGGCATTAACTGGAACCATCCCAAATGGCTCAGCGGAAACCTGCCTCTCCCAGCCCAGGATCCCCTGGAAGTCGGCCTCCAGCAGCCATGGGCACCAGTGCCTGGGCACCACCCAAGCTGGGCCCCCAGCTTACTGTGCCATGCTCCTATGTCCTTTGCAAGTACCTCCCTCTCCAGTCACCTGAGAGAGCTTCAGAACAGCCAGGGCAGGGTCAGGATGACATTTTACAGATGGGAAACTGACACCCAGAGGAGCAAGGCACCTTGCCCAAAGCTACAGAGCCTGTAACTAGAACAGGATTGTCTTAAGTTGTTTGCCTAATAGTAATAGGACTCCAGTGTATTAAGCACTTGGCACTAGGTATGGTACTAGGTCCTTTATATATGTTATCTCAATTAATTAAATTAATAATTCAAACAACCTGTGAATCTGTGATTATCCCCATTTTACATAAGAGGAAACTGAAGTCAGAGAGGCAAACCATCTTGCTCAAGGCCACTCTGTTTACCTGAGATGGAGCTGGAACTTAAACCCAGACTGCCCTATCTCTAGAGTCCCTGCTCCCACCCCTAGGAAGCTACCAGACTCCACACTGTGGGGCCAATCAGGTGGAATCAGCCCTGGCAGATGGGTAAATGTTGGCAGGAGAAATGAAGACACACCTGGGAGGGAACCGGATGATCCACCTCCTGCCTAACTCTGGGCAAAGAGCAGACTCACCAGGGTGGCAAGGCCTCAGTCCAGAGAACACATTTCATTCAAACCTTACAGCAAATCTGTCCCCTCTAGATCCTTGAGTCCCCTCTCCTTTCCCTTATGTCCCTCTCCCAGCCAAGAGTGCCAGCTCCAAGTTCAGACTCACCTGTCTTGGATCCTTCTCCCTCCCCATCCTGGTCCTCAGCTCCTGCAAAGGCAAGAACTCAGAATAAACAAAACTCTTTTACAAGCCCATTTTCATGCCAGCACTTTCCCACCCAAGAGTGCAGGAAGCTGGTGAACAGGGCCTGAGTGGGCCTGACTTGTAGTCCGAATGCTAGACACGGGTTAGAGCCCGAGAGCAGAGCACAATAAAGCCGAGCCTGTGACAACATGAAGGGGCTCCTAGCCTGGAGCCCACCACTCACCCAGCCAAAGACCATCCACCCAGCCTGGAGCCCACCACTCACCCAGTCAAGGACCATCCACCCAGACTGCAGCCCACCACTCACCCAGCCAAAGACCATCCACTCAGCCTAGAGCCCTTACCACACACCCAGTCAAAGACTACCCACCTACCCTCCACCAGCCCACCCACCCATCACCTCACCCATCCGCTCGCTCAGTAGCCCTGCCAACCATCAACCTCCAACAGATGTAACCAACCAGCCGTCTACCTGCTCATCATTCCACCTGTCCACCTCACAAGTACTCACCTATCTGCCACCTGACCACTCTCTTCTTCCCTCTCCTTCCTGACCTCCAGCCATCCCCAGCCTCTGACTACCCATCTACTCTCATGCATCTGTTTACCCATCAGGGTCAACTCACCACCCACTAATGTCCTCTCACCCACTTACCAGTCACCAATGCCAGCTCAGGCTGACCCTCAGCCCCACAAATGGCAGCTGCTTCAGACCCTCTCACTCTGAGGCAGGCATGTTCCTCCCCAGTGCCATGCCTGCCCCTGGCGTGCCTACATTTGTGCCGCACAGCTTCCATGCTCTGGCCTGCTCTCTCACACACGCATGTGACTTACACTTTCACAGGCACACTTGTTTGCACAGACATACTCATCCCCTTGTAGCGCTTGGCCTTACACTCCCACCACCTTCCAGTCACACTCATCCACACTCATCCTGTGGTATCTACACATGTACAGACAGGCTCACGCTTGTTCACACACACAAGACATAGACTCAAGGTCACACACAGACAAATCCAGCCCCCTTTGCACACTCACACTCATTCTGTCTCTAGAAAGTGACACTCTATTGACACCAAAGACACAGCAACATACCGCAAGACACATAAGTGCACACAAACACACTCTTACCTGCATTCTCCTCCTCACAGCTCTGTTTGATCTTTCTCCAGCACACGAAAGCCAGGGCCACCAGCAGCGCAACGAGACAGACAGAGAGCCCCACGGTCACCCACAGGGCCTCCGGGGGGAATGTCATGGGCTGCCCTGAGAGAAAAAGTAGGAACGGTGAGACCGTCAAGCTTGGCCCCATGTCCCGGAGGACAGCACCATTGGCTCCAAGTGTGAACAGGGGCTCCCACCCTCACTGGGCCCTAACACTATGAATAAAGCTCACTGAAGTTCCCATAGTCCCTTCGCCATATACTCCCCAAACCCTGATACACCCTGGCTGATGTGGACACGCCTCAACCAGGAAGGATTGAAAAGTCTGTGGTTGAATGATGCTCAAGAACCTTCTATGGCTCCCTAGTGACTTCAGAATAATGCTTCAAGCTTGAAGGGTGATTCAAGGACCTCTATAAGCTGGCTGCTGCTTACCCTCCCCTAACCTTTCTTTCTAATTCTACTGTAGGAGCCTCAGCTCCAGCCAAACTGGTGTCCTAACCATTCTCCCCAGAAGCAACTGGCTCCTTCCAACCTCTGCACTATTGCTATCAGTTTCCCAAACTCTCTACCTAGCTCAATATTCACCTCCTCCAGAGACCCTCTTTTGACTGCTCCAGTCCCACCTGGTGACGTTTTCCATTCTACGGATCAGGAGGCAGCAAACTGCGGCCCATGGGCCAAAGCTGGCTTGTGGCCTGTTTTTGTACAGTCCACAAACTAGTGATGGTTTTTACATTTGTAAAGGAATACCAAAACAGATGGGGAAGGCGGAGGAGGAACAGAAGGAGAAGCAGCAGCAACAGAGATGGTGTGTGGCCCACGACGCCTAAAAACATTTACTCCCTGGCCATTTACAGAAAATGTCTGCTGAGCCCTACATACAGATGAGGTCACTGAGGGGGCTGGAGCGAGGACTTGGAGTTTCCCCAGGGAGTCAGGTAGGTCTGCAGGGGCCTTGCCGGGGGATATTTATGTGAAACACTGAAGGCCCCTCCTCTTAGAGCTCACATTAAGAGTGATGAAGTTGAGAACCCAAAGCTGGGCAGGGCCAGGAGCTGTTCTGAGCACAGCCTGTGTGGCTCCATCTTACACACCATCCTCCAGGCCGGCCCCTGCACCCAGCTGGGTCCTGGGCAGAGGTCTTGAGAGGAAAAGTCTGACAAAAGACAGTGCTGCTTTCCTTTGCTCTCTGGAGACGATGTGTGCCCAGGGCCTCAGCAGCTTCTGCAGGAGGCCCTGTCAGTGCAGTGCACAGTGCCATGGACCCTTTGGCAGCAGAGACCCCAGCATAGATGCACCTCATGCAAGGATCTGTAGATGTCACCTTCAATAGGCACCGCTGGCAAAACTGCTGCGCTGGCCATTGGAAGCAGAGGGATCCATCGCCCCAGTGATGAAGAGAGGTATGCAGAAAAGGAGGGCAGCAGCTGATGCAGTGGCCAAGAGGGCCCGTCCACAGAGCACACAGTAAAAAAAAACAACCACTGCCACCCTGGAAATCCCATCATGGGGCTCTGACGGCAGAGGAGGGAGCAGAGCCACAGAAATGCTCAAGCAGAGGGTCTCTTTCCATGTTCCCCCTTAGCTGGTGTTGTCCCTGGAACACAAATTAGATTTGCCCTGTTCACCCAAGAAAGGACAGAGCTAGGGTTCAGGCCATATCTTCAGGGCTTGCTCCATAAATCCCCCCCTGAGAGGCCCTGCACAGCACACTCAACTTCACTAACTTCGTCAGGTATGGGACAGACCAGCTGGAGGACTGAAAGCCTGAATCCCAGAATGTTTTACATGACACAAAGCTGCCTGAAGCAAAATACAGGCCAAGGGCTCCAAAGTAGGCCAGAATTGCTCTAAGAAAAACAGGAGGCTGGCTGGTGGGGAGGAGAGGAAATTAGGCTGAGAGGCCAAAGTTGGATTCTGATCATGGCTCATCTCCTCACTGCAGAGCACTGGAGCCTAGGCCTACGGATCCACGGAGGAGTTTAGACAGGCAGCGAACCCTCCAGAGTTACATGCAAACTGCTGCATTGATCATTTATCCAATTTTCAAAGACGGGTCTGACCCCAAAGACTCAGAACCACTGTGCCAGTCTGTGACCTTGGGAAAGCTCCCCCTTCTCTGTGGACCTCAGTTTCTTCATCTGTGAAACGTGCTTGGCAACAATGGTCTCAATGAAATCACTTTTTTATTTTTATTTATTTTTTAAGACAGTGTCTTGCTCTGTCACCCAGGTTGGAGTGCAGTGATACTATCTCAGCTCACTGCAACCTCCGCCTCCCAGGTTTAAGCACTTCTCTTGGCCCAGCCTCCCAAGTAGCTGGGACTACAGGTGCGTGCCACCACACCAGCTAATTTTTGTGTTTTTAGTAGAAATGGGGTTTCACCATGCTGACCAGGTTGGTCTCAAACTCCTGACCTCAAGGGATCCACCTGCCTTGGCCTCTGAAAGTGCTGGGATTACAGGTGTGAGCCACCACACCCGGCCCTAAATTCTTTTAAAATCACTTTAAATGTTAGCTACTCAAGTTTAAAATAGAGAATTTTCTCTTAGGTGAGATAAACATTCTCTTTGCAATCAAATTTATACTCATAAGTCCTTTCTGCACAGCATCGCAAATATCCAGCTCAGCCCAGGGTGCAAACGACCACAAAGACCCCTTATCCTTCAAGGCCTTCTCAGCTCCCACTTGCCCCTGGAGGTGTCCTCACTATCACCCTCCCTCCTCTGAAAGCTTCATATCCTCTGCCAAGATCACTCTATCTTCTATTTCTTCTTTTCTCCTGTGAACAGCATTTTTACCACTAGACCATATGCTGTTCTCTAAAAGGTCAAGGACATGTCTCAGAACATTCAAGAGCTCAGGGCAGCTACTCTCTCCTGGATAGCACAGGCCCATGGGGTCTCCAGGAAGGGAGTATTTTCCATCTTGGGGAAGGGGTGGGCAGAGGGAGCACATCCTTGCTGGAAGGAAACACCTAAGAGAGAAGGAGGAGTGAGCCTGAACTCCAAGCAGGAGATGTGACGGGCCCTGGCTCCGAGCTTGTCAGAAGTGGGGACCACATAGGGCTCAAGGGGAAAAGGACAGGAGTAAGTCAGTGAGTCCCGAGGTACGTGCAGACCTGGAAACTGGGGTCAAGATCAGAACTTGGATGGGCTGGGGGTCAGGTGGAAGTCGTCAGAAGACAAGAGGAGAACCAGACAGACAAAACCTGCTGTCCTGACCTCACTGTGTACCAGTAGGAGGTCTCTGGGAAAGCTCGGTTGGCCCAGAGAGAGATACTGAAGAGCCAGACTGAGCACATCAGCCCAGGAAGTGACTAACTAGAGGCCTCTCAGGGCCAAACACAGATGGAGACTGCGGCTCTTGACCTCAACACTCTTCATACCCTCAGGCACAAGAGGTGCCGACCAGGCTAGGACCTGGAAATCACTAAAGGGGCAGCCTCTATCTGGTGTTTGACCACATGGGGGCAGCAGAGACAGCCCCTGCCCATCCAACTGCTGCCTGGGTGGAGCTCACGTCTGCAGGAACAAGAGCTGACGTTTGACTCAGGTGTTGAGGACTAACTGGGGAGGTCCAGCTGTCACTCAGGGCTTCAGAATCAGATGGCACCCACTGACCCAGAATACCTTCCTACCACTCAGAGGAGTTGTTGTTGGAAAGCACACCCACACAAGTCCCCTGGGCCATGCCTTGTGGCTGCCCCAGCATTCCTGCCCATGCCTCCAAATTCCAGGCAGGTACTTTGTCCTCTGCATAAGAAGCATAAGTGCCACGAAAAGCACTCTTAGGAAGGCAAACATTATAAATGGTTCTTATCAGCTCGAGTCCCTTAAGGACTTGTGGGTGAGTCCCTTAAGGACTTAAGAGTGTGAGCACCTGAAGTCTATGAAAGGGATTTTGAAAAAGTCTTCTGGACACCCAAACCTATGGAAATTCCACCTTAGGGTCCACTGAAGAGGCAGTTACTCGCTCTGTCCTTCCCCAGTTGTTCATCTGCCCCTACCTGTGATGGTGACAGAACCATGCGCGTCCTGCTGCAGCACCGGGTTGCGCACCAGGCAGCTGTAGGTGCCATTCGCACCCAGCACCACCCGCAGGACACTGTGCACATCAACAGGCCTGCTCATTGGCCATCTGCCGACGTGGTCGTTGCCGTCAGGGCGCACCCTGCCATCCTGCCGAACACCTCGGGCTCCAGGGTAGCCTCGGCTAGCTGGAGCACGTGGATGCGCACGTCATCCCCGGGTCGCGGGCTCCTTGTTAGCTCGTAGGTCATGCTGGGCTTGAGTAGGAGCTGGAGGTGCATGTCTCGGGTGGCAGAGGGACAGGGGTCAAGGCAGGGCAATGGCAGACGGACGAAAAGGATGCATGGGGCTGAGTTACAGGGAATCAGCACTGGGCTCGGGGTTCTGGGCAGCAGTGGGTGCAGCAGGGGGTGAGCTGGCAGGGGGAATGGAGGATGAACCGAAGGGAGGCGTCCCACCTCCCGGTGCTCACCAGCCACCTGCAGGCTGACAGCAGCGCGCAAATCCCGGTGCTTCACGAAGCGGTGAGCTGCCCTCATCTTGGCCACCACGCACCGCGGGCTGCCCAGCCTCCGCGAGGGATGCGTTGCCCTGTGCCAGCAGGTCAGGAAGGTGCCGTGCGGTTGGCATAGGCGCTGCCCTGGTCCCGGCCCTCGGTGAAACTGTGCACCAGCTGTTTGGTATCTGTCAGCTGCCAGATGAGGTTAAGCTGTGCCAGGCTAAAGCCAGGCTCAGGGGAGAAGGAGCAGCGCAGGGTGGCATCGGTGCCCACCAGTGCCACCACCGGGTCCTCAGGGACCTGGACCTCCAGGGCTCCTGGGGGCAGGGGAAGTGGGGACATAAAAGGGGACTGAGGATGGGTGGGAACTCTCTGGGCCTCCCTAGTCCCCCTCCTTGTCCCGCTAAACCCAGGCTCTATCCACCCCTCCTTTTAGGCCTGAGACCCAAAGTAATTTATTGTCTCAGGGCCTCATTCAGTCGAGAATATAGTGAGCACCTGCAGGTATCAAGCATAAGAGTCAGAAATGCAACAGAGAGCAACACTAAGGTCACACACCCACAGAAATTACATTTTAATGGGAGAGAGGGACAAACGGGCACACAGATTCTCATCAGCATGTGACTAAGGTATGTGAAGAAAAGAAGCCAGCAGGTTAGCAAGTGAAGCAACAGCTTTTCAAAAATCTGGCAGGTACTTTACACCTGCCTGCGCCATGTGCATTTCCCCATGAGCATAATTTTATAAACTGGGGAGTCCAAAACAGTATCCACCAAAAATGTCAATAGTGGTTTTCTCTGGAGGAGAGAGAATCACAAGTGCTTTTTTTTTTCCTTTTCCTAAAGAAACACAATTTGTTTTTATACAAGAGAGAACACCCGTACCTTTAAATACGGTGGTGAGGCACGTGATCTTTAAAGCGATTAAGCTGAAATTTATAAGGAACGAAAAAGAGCTGACACACAGAGAACCCCCGTAGGGGAAACAGCAGGTGGAAGGCCCTGAGGCAAGACTGGCCTTGCTGTGTGAAAATATCAGGGAGTGTCCCGTGTGGCAGATGCATCTGATGGGAGGGCATGTCCCACCCTGACCAAAGATGACTTGGAGAAACCAGTGAGGAATCTAAGTTTTTCTATGAGTAATGGGAATCACTGGGGAGTGTTTTAATCATGCATAATCTGAGTAGCAATGCTTAAAACTCACTCTAGCTCCTCTGTGGAGACTGGACTGTGGCAGGGCAGAGGGGAAGCCAGTTAGGGGCTATTTCAGCCATCCCTGTAAGAGGTGAGGGTGGTGTGGCTTCAAAGGGTGGCAGTAGAGAGGAAGAGAGGGAAGCAGATTCAAAGTTAATTTAGGAGGGAGAATCAACAGGACTTGCTGACGAGTTAGAAGGGGAAAAGGCCCGGTGCAGGAGGCTGAGGCAGGTGGATCATCTGAGGTCAGGAGTTCAAGACCAGCCTGGCAGATATGGTGAAACCCCGTCTCTACTAAAAAATACAAAAAATTAGCCAAGTGTGGCAGTGCACACCTGTAATCCCAGCTACTCGGGAGGCTGAGGCAGGAGAATTGCTTGAACCTGGGAGGTGGAGGTTGCAGTGAGCTGAGATCACGCCACTACTGCACTCCATCCTCGGCAACAGAGCAAGACCCCATCTCAAAAAAAAAAAAAAGGACAAAGGAGGAGGGGAGGAAGAAGGAGAGGAAGAGGGGAAGAGGGGAGTATGGAGAGAAGGAGGAAAGCTGGAACAGGCATCCCAGCTGTCCAGAGTCAACTTCACTTCCAGAGACAGGGCCAGGTCATGTCCAGAGCCAGAGCCTCCAGCAAAAAGCCCCTGGGCAGGGTCCTTGATCCCATCCCTGCCCTCTATCCTGTGGAGTTACCCCGCAGCCTCCCCACCCAGTCACCTCTGTCTTCATACTAGCTCTTCTTCTAGAGCCCTGGAGAGTTAGGCAGGGGTCCTGATAGCCTTTCTTTTGGGGAAGCGAGCCCCCCCACCCTGGCACTACCATTCTTGGGTAATGGTTAGATTGTGTGCTTCGAGCACTAGCAAAACAGGCACACTCAAAATGTGTGAAGATCGGCCTTGAAACAACGCCAATTGAACACAGCACTCGTTAAAGGTTTCCTGCATTTAGAAAAATAACATTGACTTTATGGTTATTATTTTTATTGTGGATCATACTCAGTATCATAATCTTCGCAGTACCTAGAGATCTCTAAAGTTTTCGGGTTTTTTCTGAGACGGAGTCTTGCTCTGTCGCCCAGGCTGGAGTGCAGTGGCGCCATCTTGGCTCACTGCAAGCTCCGCCTCCTGGGTTCACGCCATTCTCCTGCCTCAGCCTCCTGAGTAGCTGGGACTACAGGCACCCGCCACCGCGCCCGGCTAATTTTTTTGTATTTTTAGTACAGACGGGGTTTCACCGTGGTCTCGATCTCCTGACCTCGTGATCCGCCCACCTCCGCCTCCCAAAGTGCTGGGATTACAGGCGTGAGCCACCGCGCCCGGCTGAGATCTCTAAAGTTCTTAAGCCAGCCTTGGATCTCTTGCTGAAACCCCTGGTGCCCCAGGCCAGTTCTCATGCCCTGTCAGTCGGACCAGAGTGTCCCTTGGAGGGGGCATTTGGGGGAATGAAACCTGGTAAGTCACCCAGACAAAACCCTTTCTTGCTCTAGAGAAATCAGAGCAGCCATGGGTAGAGACAGGCACCACTTCTTTACGGCCACAAGATGGCGCCAGACACTCAGCTTCGTCTTCCCCACAGAGGACGCCGTCTCAGAGCAGAGATGCTGATGAGAATTTGAAATGCGGTCAGGATATTATTAAAATAGCTATTATTATTGAGTGCACTGTGTGGGGAGAGTAACATCGTTTATTCTACACAGTTATTGGGCACCTACTATGCAGCAGCCGCCCTGGCCCTGGGATGGACCCTGCTCTTTGAACAGGGAGGAAGCAAGAAAATGCCAGGTGGGGGCGAATCTAGGCAGAATAATGCAGGGAGGCCAGGAATCGGGAGGGAGGAGCGGCAGTGTGCTATTTTATACAAGGGAGCCAGGAGAGCCTTGAGAGGAGGTGACACTAAGCAAAGACCTCAACAAAATATGGGATCCAGTCATGCAGACGTTTAGGGGCAGAAAGTTCCAGGCAGAGGAAAAAGCGAGTGGAAAGGTCCTGGGAGGGGGCACACACAGTGTATTCAAGAAACAACACGATCACATTTAGCACTCATGTTCCCATTTTACAGACAAGGAAATAGAGGCTAAGAACAGTAAAGTGAGTTGCCTACTGGATCCCACAGGTGGAAGTAAGGTATGGCCCTGCTAGCCAGAGCTGGCTTGGCAGGACCCCTGACAGGCGTGGGCACCCCCTCCCCAACTGCCACAATCACTGTCCCTCCCCTCCAGTCCCCATGCTGCTACCCTCACCTGTGAGGCAGAACCACAGTGCTCCCAGGGCTGCACCCACGTGCACACCCATGCCAGGGCTGCCCTGCCGATGCAGCATCTTCCTGTGAGGCAGCTGACAGCTGGGCTCCCCGTGGTGGAAGGCTGCCCCTGCCTGGGAGGAAGAGGATGCAAGGCCTTTGTCTCCAAAGGTTCTCCCCAGACCGTCTCTCGCCTCATCTCTCCTGGACCAGAGTGGGGAAGGCTGCAACTGCCCACTGGGAGGTCTTCGTTCCTGTACCCCACAGGGCCCCCTGCTGAGATGCTTGGCAGGGAGTCCCTGGGGAGGCCTGACAGGGAAGATGGGGCAGGGGGCAGCTGGGATCCACCCTTTCAGCTAAGATGTATCCAGATATAAGGAAGAAGAGGCAATGCAGCAGGTGAAGGCAAGGTTGGCTTGCTCTGGGGCTAGGATGTGTGCAGATTAATTTGGCAGTAGCTGGTAGGGCAGAGCAGGAGCTCCTGTCGGGGCCAGACTTAGAGATGGGCTGACAGGTGTGAACTGTATCCTAAAGGCAGCTGGGAGCCACTGAAGCTTCCTGAATAAGGGAAATACATGGTCAGAGCTGAGCTTCATGAAAATTAATCTGATAGCACCTCCACCCCACATCTGATGGGAGGGTGTGTTTCAGCCAGATCAAGCAGGGCTTTGAGAGACTAGTGAGGAGTTTAGTTTTTTCTATGAGTAATGGGAATCACTGGGGAGCGTTTTAATCACGCATAATCTAGGTAACAATGCTTAAAACTCACTCTAGCTCCTCGGCACAGACTGGATTGTATCAGGGCAAGGGACAGGCCAGTTAAGAGGCTATTTCAGGCTGAGTGTGTTGGCTGATGCCTGTAATCCCAGCACTTTGGGAGGCTGAGGCAGGCGGATCACTTGAAGTCAGGAGTTTGTGACCAGTCTGAACAACATGGTGAAACCCCATCTCTACTAAAAATACAAATAATTAGCTGGGTATGGTGGTGGGCACCTGTAATCCCAGCTGTTTGGGAGGATGAGGCAGGAGAATCGCTTGAACCCAGGAGGCAGAGGTTGCAGTGAGCCGAGATTGCGCCACTGCACTCCAGACTGGGTGACAGAGCGAGAGTCAATCTCAAAAAATAAAAATAAAAAAAAGAGGCTATTATAGCCATCCCTGTAGGAAGGGATAGTAGTTGAATAAATGAGGGGGCAGACAGAAGAGACAAAGCATGTCTGGGTAAAAGTGACAGCATTTGAGGACTTGGGTAGAGAGAAAGAGCAGTCAGGCTGGCCGTGGTTTCGAGTCTCAGTGACAGGGTGGAGCATTCGCTGAGGCAGAGAAAATGGAAGGGTTCAGTATAGCTTGTGTGAAGTCAGCAGTATTTGCAAAGAAGCTTCTAGGACAGAGTTTTAGGAGGCGACTAGGTGTATGAGTGTGGGAATGCAGAGAGAGAACATTTGATAGCTTAATATATCTGTACTGAGTGACCAAGACAGATCAGAAGTGGAAGAGGCGAGGAATGGGGATGACCCCAAGGCTGGAGTCAGGACTGAGTAAAAGGCAGGTCTGTGGCTGCAGGTCAGGCCTGAGCTGGGGATGGGAAGAGCGGACATCCCTAAGTCCAGCCCTGCTCCCAATCCCAGCCACCCTCCAGGCTGCACACACCTCTTTCCTGAGTCTGACAGCTGCTGTCTAAACATTCGTGCCGTGTCCTGATCAAGCCACATCTATGCCAACCAACATTGACCATCAAGAATAGAAATGATTTCACGTCCTCCTGACACCCTGGGAGATAGGCTGTACCACTTGGTCCTATTTTTGCAGGACTTTAAAAAATCAAAGCCCATGGCCGGGTGTGGTGGCTCATGCCTGTAATCCCAGCGCTTTGGGAGGCTGAGGTAGGCGGATCACGAGGTCAGGAGTTTGAGACCAGCCTGACCAACACTGTGAAACCTCATGTCTACTAAAAATATAAAAATTAGCTGGGCGTGGTGGCGTAGGCCTGTAATCCCAGCTACTCAGGAGGCTGAGGCAAAAGAACTGCTTGAACCCAGGAGGCAGAGGTTGTACTGAGCGGAGATCGCACCACTGCACTCTAGCCTGGCAATAGAGCAAGACTCCGTCTCAAAAAAAAAAAAAAAAAAAAAAATTAAAGCCCAGATAAGTGACTTTGTTAATGTCAAATAATTTGCCAGTCAGCACAGCTGAAAAGAGTCCAATTCTGCTACACCTTTCTGCCCTTCCGCAGAGCAAACCTCATTAACAGCTGCTAGCCTCAATTCCATCCCAGGCGCCCAGCCTCAATCCTTCCAGTCCCAGCCAGGCACACCTGCCCCCCACCACCCTCCACTCCTACACACACACACCCCCAGCAGCTGGGCTGAGGGAGTCCCTCAGCCAAACCATGTGCATCCTGGCCAGCCCCCCTTCTCTCCCAGCTGTCTACAGTGGGGAAGCCCTGAGCAGCCACTTCCTTTCCAGACGCTTCCGGCCTCAAAGCCTTGCCGCCTGCTGAGTCAGCAGTCTTCCCGGGCTCCATTCATAAAGCACCTTTGGCAGGCACCACATCCTGCCCTACAAGGGCCACCCTGAGGCCCACAGGAAGATCCAGCAGGCAGCTGCCTGCACAACCTGCCCACCCCCTGCGGGAAACACCAGGGCTAAGGATGAATGGACGCCCAGATTCCACATCTCCCTTCCTCTCTTTACCCCCAGACAGAACCAAGGCCTGTGGGTTCTTCCTGGGCCACCTCCCTCACTCTCCACACTGCTTCTCAAGCTTCCATCTCCCACCCTGACCCAGCACCCTCCTCACTGGCCCTGCTTGCTCCTCTTTCCCTGCCAGCCCCATTCTCTAAGGTGCCTTCTCTTAGGACCTAAGACAGGAATCTGCTTATGTCCCTCCCCTCTCAAGAACCTCCCATGGCTCCCCATTCACTATAGAAGTCAGACCCCATTCCTCTGCCTGGCACTCAAGACCCTTCATATAACTGTCTCCTTCATATATCAGGCTAATTCCTGCCACTCTGGGCAGGTGCAGGGAACAGAGGGCACCTCCCCTGATCAGACCTACCCAGGCTCTCCCAGGGCCGAGCTGCCCTTCCCTCCAGAGGGAAGATGAGGAACTTCCAGGGCTGGGCCTGGGACTTGCTCCCTTTCATTCCTTTCCTAGACTCTGGATCCTGGAAACCTGCCCTGGAGAGAAGGAGTTTGACAGCCCAGAAGCAAAGAGACCAGAGGAGTCCACAGCACCCAGAGACCCCTACCCTGACAGCTGGGCCTGAAGGAGCTGAAGACAGGAGACAAAGACAGAGCTCAGAAAGGAAGTGCTCCTGGATAATGGGAGAGTGGCCTGGGAACACAGAGCTGGGCATCCCAGAACCCAGAGCCACGTGCAGCCACGCAGGCCTCATGCTGCCTGTGTACCCCATCCCCACAACAATGTCTGCCACAAAGGGGAATCTCATCCCCAGCCAGGACCTGCCCTGGAGTCAGCATGTGCCACCCCTCCACGTGAGTCACCCGCTAGCACCCACTCCTGCTCCTCCTCCTTCCTGCTCTATACCAAAACCACAGAGCACCTTGGGCTTTCACAGAGCAGCAGGAGTGAGCGCTCAGGCTGTCCTCAGCCTAAGGTACAGCAAGGGCATCCAACCCTGCAGAAGCAGGGCCATAGGGAGGCTCCCAAGAGATGACCCAAGATGTGCCCTCAGAAAGCTACAACAACAAATCCAGACTGCACCTGGGCTCGGGGCCAAAATGCCCTGGGCCTGGGGATGCCCAAGAGGGTCTCCTTGCCCCCACCATAATCACCCACATCACTCCACTTCCTCCTAACCTCCTACTTCCTCCCAGTCCCCGCAGGGGCTCCTTGGGCAACGCTTCCCACAAAGACGACAAAAAGGGTCAGAGAGACACAGAGTTCTGAAAATGTCAGACAAGTCCCTGGATCCAGCTATGCCTGAAGCAAGCTGCAGACCTAGACTGCCCAGATATTTGAGCCTACCATTTTTTTCCTTAAACCAGTTTGAGCTAAGTTTCTATTGTCTGCAACTGAAGGAGTCCTTGAATCTACATGCGTTCATATCTTTAGTAATTCATTTCTCTACTTGCGGAGTTCCTGGTAGGGAAGTACTAGTGGCAGAGATGACTAAGCTACGCGTCTGTCCTCAAGGAGCAGGGAAGAGGGACATGTGGGTAGATCACTGCAGTTCGGTATAGTACACTATTTATGATATAGTCAGGGTGACTTGGAGGCACCTCAAAGGCATAACCCCAAAGGTGATCCCTGAAAAGTCATGAGCAGCTCCCCAGGTAGCCACACTGGGAAAGGTAGCCTTTTCCTGAACTCCAGAGACCCATCCTCCTGACACTGCCTGTCTGCCTCTCAGCCAGATCTCCTTGGAATTCTAGAAAATGAGCCCAGAGTTTGGGGTTCTGGTCCCAGCTCTGACACTTTGTTATGCAATCTTAACTAGGCGACTTCTCTTCTCTGAGCTCAGTGTTCCTACCTATAAAAGAAAAGCTTTGTGGATTCTGGTGGAACTTTATCAGTATTTGACGCTTTCAGGGACTATATCCTTAAGGTTTAGCCAATTCACAGCCACGCAGTTCACACTTAAAATGCACAAAGTGACTGTGGCAGAAATTGCTAGTTGTTGTCCACTTACACCCATTTTCTCCCTTTTATTTTTAAGAGACAGGGTCCCGCTCTGTCACCCAGGCTAGAGCAGTACCATCATAGTTCAGTGGTGCAATCAGAACCCACTGCACCCTTGAACTCCCGGGCTCAAGTGATCCTCCTGCCTCAGCCTCCCAAGCAGCAGGGACTACAGGTGCTGCCACCACACCCAGCTCTCCCCGTCTTCCATAGCATTTTTAGTTAGGCACAGGGCCACTCAGCTAACGACTGCAGATCCCAGCCTTACTTGCAGCTGAGTGTGGCCATGTAATATGTACACTGGTGTGTGCAACTTCTGGATCATGCCCTTAAAGAGAGAAGCACACCCTCCCCTCCCTTTCCCCTCCCCCTTCCCACTGGCTGGAACACAGATTGGTGTGTGTGGCGATCGGACTGCCAAAGGCAACACCCTGAGGACGGCAGAGCAGCAGGCAGAAGAACCCTGAGGGACTGTAGTATCAGCCCTGGATATACCCATATGGTCACATGGATGAGAAATAAACATCTCTTCCAGCATAAGTCACTGCTATTTTGAGTCTTTCTTATAGCATCTGAACTAACGAAGGAGCCATCCCACCCTTACTTTCTCCTTCTCTTCCCCCTCTCCCTACCCCATGAGCATTGCCACTGCTCAGAGCCACAAAAGGAAACCACATCTAAAATAGGTATCTCAAAACACGAACAGGAGACTATCTCATCAGAGTCACTGAGTGATGCATGAGCCCAGCTTTGGACAAATGTCAAGGGTAGAAGTGACCAGGCTTGGGGACTATCTGTATTGAGGGAGGGGCTGGAGGTGTGAAGGGGGCACTGAAGGCTTGAGCAATGGGCAAACATGGACACCCATAACAAGATGGGGAGACCTGGAAATGAAGCATGTGGAGGGGGAAGATCAGCTCCTACTGAGCTCGAGCTATGGATCATCCACACCAAAATGTCCTACGGACTCCCAGACACACCCAGCTGCAGCTCAGAACAGAGGGACAGGGCAGTCATTCATGCAATGGTGGTGACAGAGCCAAAGGTGGGGTCACTGAGGAGATGCCATGAGAACAAGTTCTAGGGAAACTGCAGAAATTAATGGTCAAGTATCAGAACAGGGCACCTTTCTCTGCCCCCCCCCCCCCC